>NC_083466.1:24921587-24986587 GCF_030014155.1 Tachysurus vachellii | reverse complement strand
CTATCTATCTATCTATCTATCTATCTATCTATCTGTCCGTCTGTCTGTCTGTCTGTCTATCCGTCCGTCCGTCCGTCTGTCTGCCCAACCACCTATCTATCTATCTATCTATCTATCTATCTATCTATCTATCTATCTATCTATCTATCTATCTATCTATCTATCTGTCCGTCCGTCCGTCTGTCTGCCCAACCACCTACCTATCTATCTATCTATCTATCTATCTATCTATCTATCTATCTATCTATCTATCTATCTATCTATCCGTCCGTCCGTCCGTCTGTCTGGCCAACCACCTATCTATCTATCTATCTATCTATCTATCTATCTATCTATCTATCTATCTATCTATCTATCTGTCCGTCTGTCTGTCTGTCTGTCTATCTGTCCGTCCGTCCGTCTGTCTGCCCAACCACCTACAGTACCTATCTATCTATCTATCTATCTATCTATCTATCTATCTATCTATCTATCTATCTATCTATCTATCCGTCCGTCCGTCCGTCTGTCTGGCCAACCACCTATCTATCTATCTATCTATCTGTCTGTCTGTCTGTCTGTCTGTCTGTCTGTCTCTTTCATGCCCAGACTGATACATTGACAATACTCCATCTTTCAGAATCAGTTCTGTATTATAGGCTCTTAAGCGCTGATGCTGACAGAATGCTCTCATCTCTCTCTCTCTCTCTCTCTCAGCGACTCACTTATGTTCTCCGCAGGCACTTTGACGACGGCCGGCTCTATCAGGTTGTCTGCGAGGACGAAGGCTCCTTCCTCCAGCGTGTCCAGCAGCATGGTGGCGGTGTGTGTCTGCTCCGTCGAGTTCATGTCCTCCCACGACTTCAGTGCTTCTGGTCTCAGGAGGTTGTCCACCGTGTCCACAATGGCCTGCAAACAAGAACAGCAGAGCGGTGATGGACAGCTGGAATTCCACTTTGTAAAAAGGGGGAAAAAGGGTCTATACATAAAATAAATGCAGGCCAGGGAAGTGTAACAGACGCTAATGAGACTCATGACAAGCGAGCAGGAGCAGGGAGGAAGGGGCTGAGGGAATTTGCACGGGTATTTGGCACAAACAAGGTCCAGTGTTTGAGTGCCGTGTGTCAGCTTTGTCGTTTAACCATCGGCATGGTTTATTATTTCAAATTCCGACCGGGGGGAAAAAATTTGCTTGATATTTTTCAAATCAATGGAGCATTCTTCTTTTCCTCCTTATCCCTACAAACCTCTTGTTTTCTTGAAACCAATTAGGGCTACATTCCATAACAGGATCTGACCACAATGCCATGAAAACGTATGCTTTTTCCTGTAGAGGGAGGGAAGGAGGTATGGAGGTGAGGAAGGATAGAGGGAGGGCGAGGTGGCTGGGAGCTTTTATCGGGCGGAGGGATCTGTTCACAGAAGCCTGGCGGACTGAAGGAAAACGACATGTTCACCTTCGCTTTCTCACTCCTAATCGCAAGCTTTTCATTTCCTGGAGCCTGGAGCGCAGCGCTAACTGAATTAAACAATCCCAACGCTACTCGCTGCCTGTTTTAAAGAGGCCGCGAACGGCTCCCGACATCACATACTGGCCACTTACAGGGCAGTGTCACTCCAGGCGTGCTATTAAAGAGGCAGGGAATAAAGCTCAGCAGAGGCTTGTTGGATTTCCACTGTGGAAAAGACTTCATGATTTAGCGAAGATAAAACGGCTTTAAGAGCGGCTAGGTCATCTTTACACCGAGCTCTTCAGCCTCTTTAGCTTTAACGCTGAGTGTATTGATGATGTCGCGTTTCTCGTATTGCAGTCCGCCTTCATCTAGACACGAGTCTGTTTAGCTTCTTTAAAACCACTGCCATTTCTTTCCCCAGATTTTGCCAATAATTCGATCGAGTAATAAAAAAGTTTACTGAGAAATCTTTTACTGTAGATCACGCCATGAGATCATAATGACATGTCTCGTTAAATACATAAACAGAACATTAGAGGCTTTTTGTTTGTGATGTCTTTCTTTTTACAAAATTGGAAAGCAACATATAAATGAAACATTATTATTATTATTATTATTATTATTAAAATACAAATAATAATAATAATAATAATAATAATAATAATAATAATAATAATAATAATAATAAAACATCGATGGTTACACCCAAAACTCTGTATAAGGGCCACGGTCATTGTTAAAAATGTTGGTGATTTTCTTTGTCTATTTATTTATTTATGTATTTATTTATTTAGAGTAAAATTACAGATTGTTTCAAGATTTTGTTCCCCACATTTATTTCTTGAAAAAACTTTAATGTTTTCTGACAAGAAATGAAAGAAATAAAAGAAAATAAAAAATAAAAGCTTTAAAAAAAAACAAAAAAAAAAACCTACTTAAAAGGGACTTACTAAATACTTAGTGTCTTGATTTCTTTTTCTGAATTATTCCATCATAGCTGTGAAAACTCCTGACTGAAAACTTCATAATTTTCCAGATCAGTGTTTTATAGTCTTTATTGTCCCTAAAACACCATCATCGAGTGTTTTAGCTTTGCAGAAAAACATTTTTTATACTTTTTATCCATTTACAGTTACATTGTGTTGTGTTGTATTGTGAACCACATGCAAAAAAAAAAACAAAACAAAACAAAAAAAAAACAAGCTACTTCCTTTTAACCCCCTTCATAGTCTCTCTTTTATTTCTCTCTGTTTCATTTCAGATAGACACTGACACTGGAGACTCCTTCCAGAAACCACGAATAATCATGGCCTTACAGAAAACTTATGAAACAGATGGAAGATCATACACGTCTTCCCTTTCCGTTTATTTGCCGAGTCCGTCGTTCAAGTAAAAGTCAGTGGTTAAGTTGTTACTATGGAAACGCTAATGTGTTAGTACACATCACCTCACATTAATATAAATGTATAATGATGTATAAAGTCGGTTCTCTGGTCCACATTTTAATTTCAGCCCACAGTAGAAATCCAGTGAAAGGTGAAATGAGCTGATGATCGTGTTATTGTTGTGAAGGTAAACACACAATCTGTGGAAAAATTTCTGGTTCTGCATGTGGAACTTTACACATTAAATCACAAACAGGGCTCCTGTGTGGATGTGCAGAAGTGTTTACGGCGTCAGAAGCGAGTACTCGGTGCGTTCTTAATCTGAAGAAGGTTTGTCAACAGTAACATGGCCGTATGATGGAGAGGAACTTTGAAACGGAGATCATAGCACACGTTTGGAGAAGCGAAGTGGCCTCTCTCTCTCTCTCTCTCTCTCTCTCTCGCCCTATTTCTCTCAGCAGACAAAAAAGGAAATGAAGAAAAAATGGCGTCGCATGAATAAACCTCAGTTAAAAACAGGCACACGTGATACCAGGCTGGGATTTTTCTGCTTTCTGCAGTGTTTGTGTTCTTTCAAAGGCAAAAAAAAACAAAACACAACACTCTAGAGTTGGGAAAATGGTGTTGCAGAAAGCAGGAAATGTTTCAGATATGAACCAAAATTCTCAGAATCCGTAGAACAATCGAATGCAGCCATGAGAACGCAGGACGATCGGCGAGCGCTGAAAAGTTGAATTGGGTGAAAAAGCGAGCATGCAGCCGCTTTGATCACGCTGTTGGCAGACAGGGATGGTGCAATTACGGCCGCAGGAAGGCAATTACTCATACAATGTTACTGTGCTGAGAGAAAAAGAAGGCGCTAGAGGAAGAAAAGAAAGAGAAGGAGAGAACAAGTGGTCGCTGAGGAGATCAGGCAGGGCTGCTTGGAGAAACAGGTGGGGAGAGAGAAAACATGGAGAGGAGAGAGAGAGAACGTGAAAAACATTAGAAGCAAAAGACAGAGGAAGAATGAGGGGAAAAAGGCAAAGGGAATGCTGGCACAGAAAAAAGAGTGAGAGAGAGAGTGAAAGAGCAAAAGAGCGAAAGAGCAAGAAACAAAGAGCCAAGGAGTACAAGTGGGAAGGCGAGAGCAGGGGATCGAGGGGGAGGGGAACAGAGATAAAAGGTAAGGAGCAAGAGCGAGAAGCAAGCAGGGAGCAGAGAGAGAGAGAGAGAGAGAGAGAGAGAGAGAGAGAGAGAGAGAGAGAGAGAGAGAGAGAGAGAGAGATCAGGGATGAAAATGTAGGAAAAAACCCAAGAGCCAAGCAGACAAAGGCGGAGACGCTACTAATAAGTGGCTAAAGAATGAGTCAGATTCCAGCAGAGAGATTCTCAGGAAACAGACAGACAGATAAAAAGACAGACGGCCAGAGAGACAGACAGACAGAGAGACAGACAGACAGCCAGAGAGACAGACTGACTGACTGACTGACTGACTGACAGCCGGCCAGCCAGATGGCTAGACAGACAGACAGACAGACAGACAGACAGACAGACAGACAGAAAGACAGTCAGACAGACAGAGAGGCAGTCAGACAGACAGAAGGGCAGACAGACAGGCAGTCAGACAGACAGAGAGGCAGTCAGACAGACAGAAGGGCAGTCAGACAGACAGAAGGGCAGTCAGACAGACAGAGAGGCAGTCAGACAGACAGAAGGCCAGACAGACAGGCAGTCAGACAGACAGAGGGCCAAAGAGACAGGCAGATTGACAGTCAAGTGGCCAGACAGCCAGACAAAAAGACAGACAGACAGACAGACAGACAGACACTACAGCTAGACAGACAGGCAGTCAGACAGACAGAGAGGCAGTCAGACAGACAGAAGGGCAGTCAGACAGACAGAAGGGCAGTCAGACAGACAGAGAGGCAGTCAGACAGACAGAAGGCCAGACAGACAGGCAGTCAGACAGACAGAGGGCCAAAGAGACAGGCAGATTGACAGTCAAGTGGCCAGACAGCCAGACAAAAAGACAGACAGACAGACAGACAGACACTACAGCTGCATGCAGTGAGCCTGGATTACATTGTGCACATACCTTCATATAGGCCCTGCACGTCTTTTCTCGCTTTTGACGCTTTGAAGAAACACACACACACAGTTAGAAGACGTTAGAAGCTACAAAACCAGGTCCTGTGCCATCAAAGGAACATCAAGGCACCACATTCCTGCACACAATCAAGCGTTTCGTCTCGACGATGCAATCAGACGTTGCGCGGGAGAAGCGTCACACTGCGAGAGCACCGTGCTACCCCACATCGCCCTCCTCTTTCAATTAAAAGTGCCTTTTGAATACCTAACTAGCTTACATAACCAAAACACCAGGACTGCTGAGTTGAGTTGTGGAGAAAGGTGGGGAGTGAGGAGCAAGGAGTGAAGAGGAGGGGAATGGGAAAAAAAATAGAGACGCAAGTACTGGACCGTGCTAGAAAATCCATTAAACCCAATGCATTCAAGCTGGAGGAGGTCATTTGTATTTGATGGTCAGGATAATTGTGCTATCTGGCGATATGAAGGTTTCAGTGCCGCCAACGGTCTTTTCATCAAAACAAAGTCCCCCCCACACACACACACCCGATTCCCCCCCCTCCTGCCTCCTACCCCATCGCTCCTTGCGGTAATGCACAGCGTTAAGAGGAAGAGATGGAAGACAGGGAACGCTTCGGCATGAAAACAGGATTTCTTCACCGTGCAGAATTATACCGAGTTCATTTCTTTAACACCGGCAGCGCTTACAGCAGCGCCTGCGACAGCCTCGAGGCGGAGTAAGTCCACCACCTCGCCATCATACAATTCTTTGTGTGGGAGATGAACGGCCTCATAGGGGCCTTCGGTCGAGCCTCTTCTGCAGAAATTCCTCCTTCAGCAAATACTTGGCTGCATATTACCTTCCTAAAGGGCCCTGGCTTCTACCTGGCTCTTTATTTTATTTTCATTTTTTTTTAAACGGTTTCTAAACACTAGCGGCGGCTTTTACATCTATAGTGCCAGGTGAGTCAGATGCGCTAACCCTATAATTACAGGGGAGCTGAACTGGAACATATTCAGGAGGGGGGAAACGAAAAAAAAAAAACCCTGGGGCTGGATTACTGACAGGCAGACAGGAGGGAGTGTCCTTCTCTTCTCTACCACCTAGACAAGATAAGCTCTTTCAAAACGAGAAAAGAAAAAGGGGATTGTCAGAAATAAAAGCAAATATGCACAGGCGAATGGTTGTTCAGGAATTCCACCGGGTCTGCTAAACGTTTCAGGAATTCCTCAGTGGCAGGAAAATGAGCTCTGGGAACGGCAGAGGCAATTGAGATCAGGAAATCCACAAATTTATGATCGTACCGAGCTCCAAAAGGTTTTGCTAGGAACTGAAGGGGATCGGTAATGCAAAATAAGCAGTTGATCTGCACCCAAACATCAACTGAGAACATAAATGTGCAATTGGAGGTCTAGTTATAGGTAATAGCACTGAAAATTACGCAGAGAGAAAAAAACCTCTGCAAAATAATGCTGCACTGCACTTTTATTCATAATCACGAACTGGATATTATACAAAATATGACACCGTAGAAAGAAAACATTAACCTGCTGTACCTTGTTAAAGCTGCGTCCGGCCGAGTCCTTCTCGCTGGGCCTGAACTCTTGAAGCTGTGCGTCCAGGATGTCCACCAGCTGCTCCATAAGCCTGACGCTGGAGCTGACGTCGCCGGCAAACACAGGGCCGTGCGTGTGACGAGCCAGCTCATTGGCCAGGTTTGCCGCGTTCTCGCCACTCCGGATCTGCCCCAATTTAGAGCCAAAATGTGTGATTACAAGGGACACAAATTACACCGCAGATTTAATGCAGGCAACTGGCAGAGAAAGCGAGAGAACCATGTTGATAAACTTTGCAGCCCAAATTTGGTTTGTGAGTAAATCTTTTCTGGGGAAATAAACTGAAGAGGTAATTGTTAGTTGTTGAAGGGAAATGAATGTGGCGTGACTGGCTCGGAGCTGCTATTCACAACACATTAATCAGAGGGTGTTGCTAAAATGCTGTCCACACATAAACGCAAAATAACATGGTTCACATATATATCGATGTGGAGGTGGATAAAATCATGCTAGAGCACACAAAGTGGCTCGGACAGTAAAGCGCGACTTGTTCAGAATCCGTCAGCTTGCAAAGATGAAGAACGAATTTGGCCCGAAAACGTCCCGGTTGTCATAACTATGAAATACCAACACCACGTATTACTCAGTAAGCACTTCTTATTCAAATACAATTTAAAACAGAAATAAAGCCGGCTTTTAATCGGTTAAGAAACATCTATGAGAAACAATATGAAAATGAATTTGGCTGGAACTTTTGTGGACTTTTGGAATACGCATTAAAAATAATAATGAACATAAATATGTATAACATTCATATCGTTTACATTTTATTATTTTTATCTGTTAATTTTTCACTTTTATTTTAAGTTAATTATTATTTATATAATATCTTCAATTATATATATATATATATATATATATATATATATATATATATATATATATATATATATATATATATTAATTATAAACAAATTAAATAAATCAAATAAACATTTTCATTAATATTTATTATTTAATATGTAATATTAAAAGCAAAAAAAAACAACAATAAAATGTATTTATACATTTACATTGAAATATTATTTAATATCATTTTATTTTATTTTATTTTATTGTGTATATATTGGCTACGAGTAAGACACTGTTGATTTCATTAATTTAATTTCATTATTTAAATTGAATTCATTTCTTTATCTATTTTTTTTGATCGGCCTCGACTTGTACAGCAAACCATAAAAAAACGCTACTGTGGTTATCTGTAAGCTCATGGATAAAGAACTGAACTGTGAGGCACATGGTAGAAAGCAGCTGCTCCACATTCATTAGCCTTGCTTTGAAACGTCATTCCTTCACGCTGTTGCTTATTTACGCTTTGATTTTTTTGTACACAAATTTTTGTATTTTCAGGTACGCGCTTTCATCTTTCACTATTTTTGTACCTTGACTAATGACAACCATTGATGATGAAAAATAAATGTAATCAAAAGCTATGGATGTCATTAATTAAATGATTTCTTCTTTTGAAATCTTCTGCTGTCTTTATTTGTCAGAACAAAAGGGAAAGAGCCTGCTGATTAGCCAATAATATGCAATTTATTATAAGCTAAAATAATATAAAATTGTTATTAGGATATTTCATAAACATGGTACTGACCTTTTGTGCCACCTGTGTGACCCAGTGAGACGTACAATTGCTGAGGTCTGGTCCCTTTGGGTTCCACGTACCGCTCACCGCTGTACAAAGGTATGAGGCAATACCTGTGTGTGGAGAACCAGGAAAAGAAGGTGACATGAAGCACAGAGAGAAGTGACAATGAGAGAAAGTGAAATCTTCAAACCAGAGGTAAAAGTTTAGGAGAACCGATTGGGAACCCAGTTCCCGTTAGTGACGAGACAAGATGTACAGAGAGTTAAAGAGAACCAGATGATAACCAGACATAGAGGGTGGGAGGGCTGTTGAAAGTAACAGAAAGAGAGAAGCTGGAGAGCAAAAAGTAAAAGGAAAGGTTAACCAGAAGGAGAAACATGTGTAGAGAGAACTAGAGATAAGACCAGAACAAGAAGCTGAAAGCGGGGTTGAATTTGTGGAGTACCAGAGGGAGAAAGTGATTGGAGACTGAGAAAAAGTTAACTCCAAGAAGGTAAAGAGAACCAGAAGGGAGCCAGGTAGAGAACATGAAGAGAACCATAGCAGAATGGAGAAAAGAAACAGACAGAGCATATGGAGAGAACCAGGATCACAAAACCAGAGAAATAAAGGAATAACAAAAGCAGAGGTGTAATGTGAAGACAACCAGAAGAACTTAAAGAGAACCTGAGTGTCAATGATTGACAATTAATCAGAGAAGCAGTAGGAGAATTTATAAACCAAATGGAAAGGAAGAACGAGGGAGAATCTTTTGGAAATGGTTCATCATAGCTGCTTCAAAACAGGTAGAAACTTTGGAGAGAAGCACAGAAGGAGGTTGGAAAAATGGAACAAAATGGACAGAATCTAATATGGAGAGAACCAGAGAGAGAATATGGAGAGAATCTGTTAGAAAAGGTTCCTGAAAACCAGAGGAGGATGTTTGAAGAAAGTAGAGAAGAAATGTGAAGGGCATCACAGCTGTAGAAAAGCAGAGGAAAAAGTTACAGAAGAGAAACAGAAACAGACAGAGATGTTAACAGAACAAGATAATAACAGCTGGAGAAAGCTGAGGAACATGAGAGAACCAGATAAACGTAAGGAGTTTCGGGGAGAAAGTTGAGGAAACCATAGAGAGAACCAGAGTGGGAATACTGATAGAATCAAATAGAGATGGAACAAATGACTCAGAGGGAAAGTTGTAAAGGTTTTGGTCTACTGATCAGAAGGTTGCTAGTTTAGATCCCAGATAAACAACATAAACACCATGTAAAAATGGGAATGGAAAGAAAGCCTGATGAAGAACCACACTGGAGAATGAAGGAAAGCAGAATAAGAGAAAGTAGATGCAAATTAACCAGAATAATAGTGCAGTCTGTCTCTCCTCATTAATGCCTCAAGGCCATGCTTTTCTCCTAAAACCATTTCCAAATGGCTCAGGGAAACAAATCAAGCTGTGTAGATACTCGTCTAATCCACAAACAAGCTGTCACAACACACTAATCACATGACTCCGTACACAAATAAACAGCAAATAACAAGTGCTAAATTAACTCCTGGAGTCACATGAACTCTGAAGCTAATTTCAACCTGGGTGGTCAATTCTGGCCTGGAGGGAAATGTGGATGTGTAGGGGGATTTTTTTTTCCCCATACACAATTCACACACTCACTCCCCCAACCCCCCACACAATTCCATTCAAACACAACCCTCTTCATGTCTGACCTCGATCTAAATCAGTAATCTGACACTGCTTACACACATCCACATAAACACACACCTCTGGTTCCTTTGGGACATGGCCGCTCCACGGTGACGCCCCTGTGTGTACGAGGCCAGGCTATGTCTCTGATGTCAGTGCTCTCACAGAACCGTCTGATAGGGGCCAGAGGACCAGCATTTGTAGGATCTACAGCACCAGAGTTGTCCACGGCAGGCTCCTGAGCTCCACGGCTCAGTTTGGGGTCAACCCCCACTGTGGAGTTGGTCAAAAATCGATGTGTGGAGCTGCTGCTGGTGCTCGCCATTGTCGTGGTTCTTCTGGGGAACGCCGTCGACGTGAGCCCGTTTGCGAGCGTCGACACTGTTAGAAGATTAAACAACATTAGCATTTGTTGGAACACTAACAACGCTAACATGGAAAGCTGTGACATATCTATTCAACTCAAATCTTTTAAAATTTGATTGCTAGTAGGGTTGAGATTCTTGTTCAGTAGAAAAGAATAAAACATACCAAGAACTGTATTGTTAGTCAGAATCTAGATGTTGAGTGATATACTGAGAAAACATACATCACAAATACACTTTTCCCACGGTTCCTTTATTATGAGCCTGATGTCTAGCTGGCTGAACCTTCAGAATGTTTTTGTGCCGCTATTTTCTCACTTTAGGCTAAACGTTAACTAAGAACATAAAATACTAGCTTTACAGTACTTACACGATATAAGAACGAAATTTTTTAAGCTAGCTATCAACCTAACACAGCAATACTATAACATGAACAAGCTTACAAGTTTGTTCAGTTGATGTTACCTCTTTAACAGCTATTTCCTCACTTTAGGTTATAGCTTAACTTAGATCATTAAATACTATCTTTACTCAAACAATATAACAGCAACATTAGCAATCAAGATTAACAGAAAATTTAATAGTTCATTTGATGTTATTTTGCTTCCAGTGATTTTCTTCATTTAGGTTATAGCTTAGCTTAACTCACTCAATATAACAGCAAAATTAGCAAATCTTGCCATTTGCCTAAACACAGCAACGCTTTAACACTAACTAGCTTACACGCAAGTTCAGTAGCTACCTCTTTAGGCTTTTAACAAGTTTGCTACTAAATTTCTACATATTCGACTAATGATTATAAGGAGTCTTTAAACTAGTAGCCATGTTTACAAGCATTAAGCATCCTTAACTAGTTAGTGTAAAGCAAGCTAGCAACGTTTAGTTAGAAAATATTGTTAAATCTAGGATCTGGGTTTGCTAAGAAGCTAGCTAATCTTAGAGAACATTTTTTTTAGGATGTAAGAATTTGTTAATTTCCAGTTATGAATTAAAAATAATCGAAATCTTTCTCAGAAGACGTAGAAGGGAAAAAAAACCAAAAACAAACAGAGCCCTCATTACAAGTTTATTAACATAATCTAACTATTTAAACATTATTTCTAATAAAAACCATTAGCTCATTATTTCAGTTTCATTCAGAGTTGTTTATCCCTGAATTTTCTTTCTTTTTCAGAGTTACTGATGTTTTAATTAAAACCCGTTCTGTTTAAGTGAACAATCAAATCGGCTAATAACCCTGCAGATGGTGGGTTGTTATTTTCACTACTGTAACAAATTAAAAATACAAAATAAAATAAATTGAGAACCACAGACAATAAAAATAAATAAATAAATAAATAAATGAATATATCCACTGGTCAGACTGAATGATCTCTCGAGTGCTATAGTACAGTATGTTTTGTACACTCTGAGGATGGTGTGTGATAACGGCTGGTGTGACATACACTGTTCGCGCCGCTTCCTTGTCAGATACAGTGATAATTCAAAAATAAAAGGTCTGCCACCTATCCTGAATGCTCCTTCTTTTTTTTTTTTGACTCCACCACAAAACTGATAGCAAAGCAAATGTCTAAGCATTCCCATCTTTCATTTTCTGCACTTCAGAGTAAATGCCGACTCGTCGCTTCGCTTGAGTATCATCCTCACAGGAGCTGTTTGTTACTCTGGCCAGATTAAATGTCAATGGTGAGAAACAAATCTGAGCCTGACTGCATTTCACTTTTCTCTCACATTAGCTATATTACCATTCCTCTTTCTTTCTCATTCTCTCTCTCTCTCTCTCTCCTATCCTCAATACTCAACCCTAATTCTTTAATAAAGTGAGTCAAGAGCAAGTCTTTTGGGAAATGAAATATCTGCAGTTTTCTATTTCAAAAATCACACATAAACACACTTTCATGAAACATGCCTGTCTTCCAAGCAAGAAGGGAAATGGCTTGACAGAACAATATGGCGTACTTAAGCCATGTTGGAGATCCTTGATGTATGTTTTAGTGAGTGAGAGAACACTTCTATCAGATCGCTAACCCACTTTTCGCTACGATAACGCCAGCAAAAGTGTAAATGTGTTTGTGGGTTGGCCGAACGCAGACGAGGCCACTTGGATGAGAAAAGAGAGCTCGCTGTGCACTGCGCCAACAGGGGAAAAAGGAGGGAAATAAGGGGGATGGGAGTCGATTGTGGCAGGGAAAGGAAATATCACATATCTGGCAACCCATCATCAGACACGGATCTCCATTTCCTGAGAGCGAACGCACGCACGCCGGGCTGAGATCCAAGCCACCAATCTGGAACATCTTTTCTTTTGTTTCTTCATTCCGGTAAAATATGCAGTTCATTATTTCCCCTAGTCACCCCCTCACTACACCGAGAAAAACCTGAGCAACCCAAGACGGACAAATAAGCTAGAGTGCAACGATCCAAACCCTCTGGGTCATGACACACTACTGATTATTCACTGACTTATTCCTGCAGTGGAATAAAATAAGACAGCTGTGAGTGCAAGCTGACATTTGTTACCTCACTTACACACTCCATTCGTTCGCTCGATTTCCCCCTCTCTGTGCTATATCTCATTTAATAACAGACACATACTACATCCATTTTTCATACTTAACACTGAAGGACCTGACATGTTACACGCCTTTGTTTTAGAGGAACAGAATAGAATTCAAAAATTCAATTCTCCAAAAGCTGCCTCAGGAAATTGAATCCAAGTTCTCACTTTTGTTCAGTTTTCGATACTGATAGAGATAGAAAACGTGATCGCTTCTTCAGTTCCGTGGACTTTCTTCTTTTTAACTCCATTTTTCAAAGATTACTCAACTCAAAAATGAATCTTAAAGTAATCCACTGTCTTCACTACTTGAAAATAACAGAAGCTAATCTTCACGTTTGCTCAGGTTTTAAGGCAGCAGATGAAATTTCGATACCTGATACAAACACAAAAGCAAGAAAGTTCACACATCAGCGCTTTATTCATAAAAGTCATAATGCTCTATCATCATATTCACATTTATTATAGACCTTTTTCTCCCATGTTCACCATTGACCGTCTCTGTCATGTCCCACTCCACAGAGGAGCTTAATATGAAGCTCAGGGCAAAAGAATTAGAAGAAGACACACAGGGTTTTAAGAAATTCTCATGTTCGGTAAGTTTTTCTGTTTTTATCTAGTCTACTAAGGGCTAGAAAAGTGACTCGTAATCCTGAGGTTGTGGGTTCGAGTCTCGGGCCGGCCACGACTGAGGTGCCCTTGAGCAAGGCACAAAACCCCCCAACTGCTCCCTGGGCGCCGCAGCATAAAAAAATGGCTGCCCACTGCTCTGGGTGTGTGTTCACGGTGTGTGTGTGCACTTTGGATGGGTTAAATGCAGAGAACGAATTCTGAGTATGGGTCACCGTACTTAGCCGTATGTCACGTCACTTTCACTTTCACTAAATGATGATACCATAAATGTCTAAAATGTGAAGTAACCACTAAAACTCCGGGTAAGATTATCAACAGAGGGAAAAACGCACGTCTCGCACTGAAAGCCAACAGAGTCCTGACTCATTTTAGATCAAACTCACAGCCAGAAAATCATTCATTTATTTATACTGATTGAAAAATATCCAATTAGTCAAGTTCCGTTGGAAAGCCAGTGTACTGGATTAAAGGGTTAAAGGATTAAAGGACATTAAGCAAATCTGGATAGTGTTTTTATTTTCTCTCTTACTACAGCAACAGCTAATAGAGGAGTCATAAAACTCTCCATTTGGATTCCGCTTCATGAAGATTCCGGACATTTAGAGAGAACGTGTGGTGTTTAAGGACACCAACCTCCTAATCAATACACAAGTATCAGACTGTATCTGACTGTAGAAAGAACATTATACATAATAACATAATAACACACTCTGGTGTTTATAACAGTTTATAATCACACCCTCCAGTGTCACCTAAATGAGGATGAGGTTCACTTTTGGGTCTGGTTCCTCTCAAGGTTTCTTCCTCTTCCATCTAAAGGAGTTTTTCCTCACTATAGTCACCTCAGTCACCTCAGACTTGTTCATTGTGGAAAAATGCAAACACATTCCAATATAAGCGTAATATGAATCTTGAACATTTTGTATATTTCTTATGTTCTGTAAAGCTGCTTTGAGACAATTCCCACGGGTAAAATCGCTATACAAATAAAACTGAATTGAATTGAAATCGTATTGCTCATTATGGATACATATACATTTAAATTACACTTACATTTAAATTCTCAATGTTTCTATCCCTGTAAAGCTTTTTTTTGTGTGACAAAATCCATTGTTAAAAGTGCTATACAAATAAAATTGAATTGATTTTTTTTTTTTTAATCTGGTTGTATCTACTCGTTCTCTGAGCACCTATAAATAAAAAACTAATACCCCAGCCATCAAATGTGTTCTTCTCATACAGGAGGCTAGGCTACTGATTTGCCCACCTTTAATATTCCATCAGGGCAGAGGTCATATCCAAACATCGAACACGAGCCATAAAAAGCAGAAAAATTGGATTGCATGCGTTCATGTGCTTTCGGCAGCGAAAAAAAAAAAACATCTCCAGCTCAGATAAATCAACAGACAACGATTCTCTTGCTGAGGAGTCCATGCGAGTGTTTAAAGATAATAAAGAACTATCCTACTATCTTCCTTCCTTTCATTTTCTGAAATCTAGAAACTCCCATCCAATCTTCCAGGATTAAACCCAAGGCCGATTCTAGTTTTGCGACAACACCTGACGGATCGTCGGCTTGTAATCTAGAGCAGAAGGGCAAAAGACTTCGCCTCAAGAGAGGCTCGTCGATACCGGTGAAAACAAGCCAAGATGTAGCTAAACGCCTGTCGATCACCTGTTTGACCCTGTCAGCCTATCACACACCACAACGCCACTCGAAAACAAAGCCACCTCTGGCACCTGAGGTGTTTTTTTCCCCAAACACATTCAGGTAAATGGTATCCTGAAGGAAAAAAAGCAAAGAAAAGGAGTAAAAAGAGGAGAAAAGGTGCATGAGAGGTAAACAACAACCTAGCCCGCCTTGCTGTTTCTCCTGACATCTACCGTCTGGCAGCTATACAATTTTCTTTTGATTATGCCGACCAATTTCACAGGCGGGCAGAAGAAACTAACGCTTGGGGGTCGTCCAGCAGCGCTCGCCGGGAAACGAGCCTCAATTAACTGTCATTTCGAGAGTCAGTGAAGCCACTCGCTGTGCAAGAATCAGAAATCAAGGACATGTGGTCCGTCAGAGGCGACGGCTGTTAGCAATACCTTGTGAAGAAAATAGATTCATCTGTGCTTAACAACAAAACAAAAACAAAACATGAAGCTGTTTGTAGCGCCTAACGATTTCGCTTAGTTAGTTTCTTAGCTCGAAGCGCACAGCAGAACTTTACAAGCAGAAATTTAAGCGGCGCAAAACTTCACCCAAGTTCCGTCTAGCTCCAGGTTCCAGATGGCTGCCTGCAGAAGGAACGTACAAAAGCTATTAAACGAGTGTAGAAACACACCAGCCATGAGACAACACCATAATAATGGAAGGATCAGGATGTTTGTTTAGTCTGGTTGAACCAAATGATGCCGCAGTTCCTTAAGCAGCTCGCAGGCTTCGGCGTGAAAGTGGATTTTTCACTCGAGGGAACACGAGTAGTTTGAGTAGTACACATGACCAAATGGAGCAAAAACACACGAAAACGCTCGCATCTTGGAAAGAGATTTTGGATTTTGAAATAATTATACATTTTTACACAAAAAGTTACTTCTTTGAGATCCCGTTTTGGGGAGAAAAAATGTATCACTTTCAGTACAATTCACATAGTCTCAAAGCGGCTTTAACAGAATTATAGAAACATAGTAAAAAGATTCAAATGAAATTAGTATTTATCTCTAACATTTATCCCTAATGATCAAGCCTAAAGTGACAATGTTGAGAAAAAAACTCCCTGAGATGATATGAGGAAGAAACCTTGAGAGGAACCAGAATGAGAAAGGAAACTCATACTAATCTGGGTGACAATGGACAGGAAATAAAGTAAATGTAAATAACATCCTTTCTACAACAGTTTATAGTCGAGTGGAATTAAACAACCAAGAGCTCCTTAGGAACTAATAGGTCATTTCCGAGTTCACCACAGACTCAACACTAATTCCATCCTGCTGAAGTTTTCAAATAATCGTCCGAGTCCCGAGCACAAAGCTGAATGGCGCAGTATAATCACTAATTAATCAGGAGGTAAGTTGCACGTTTTATACTGAAGGACGTTTGTTTCCCTGTCTGGTTTAATACATGTTGATTTCTTAACTTTATGCAATGGAAAGGTTTTTTTTTTAATTTATTTATCAGTCCCTTCAGGATATCATGGAGTTTTCTCTTTTTGGCTCTTTGGCTTTGACGTCACGTGACAAGTCTCAGACAAAATTAGTGGAAAATCTGTGGTAAAATTTAAAGTTCCGCCAAATCTCACAAAGTTTGCTTGATTTTGTGTTCATGGCAATGTAACAAATTTTACTTGATCTGAAATTGATTTAATATTTATTATATGAGTAAATACAATGAATAACGACTATATTATATTATAAATAATAAATAATCAGTAGATTTTCATTTTCATTTAAAAAACACACAGAACACTAAAAGATTGCCGGAGCTTTTTCCTTTTTTTTCCATTCGGACGTAGATTTTCAATCACGCTACACGTTACAGCATTATGAAGCAATGTTTGTTCTGGTTCTTCAGCCTGTGTGAACGATCATTAAGCAACAAAACACTACAATGTGTTGAAGCTAAATTTAAACTTTTAATAGGATTAAGGTTGCAAGTTGAGACTTCTAACTTTTTTTAGGTTTCAGGTTCCAGGATTAGATATCATTAAAAAGCACAAGAACTCTTTAGAATTCACACAATAGATAAAAAAAAAGAATAAAATCCTCTTCTTAAATCTCAGGACAGGAAAACCAACAGCAAAAGAAAAGTAAAGATTGCCTGCAATTTCCTTATTTGTTTCAAAGAAATTAAACGGTTGTCTTCGCTAAACATCCAGCGAGCAAGATGTGTAAATATGTGGCCTCGATCGTGTTTAGTAGCGTGTTGAATAAATGGCCCTCGGCGAGGCAATTTATCAGCTGCTCGTCATCCTGGCAATCGATCATGTGACCCAGCGACCGAAGTCATTTATGACTGCTTCCTCGCATATGCCGAGCGCAAATCAGATCGTGATTGAGACAGATGTGTGTTTTATCTAGTGGTCTGATTTTCGCGAGCTCTCACGGCGAGGATTGTTCCGCCACCTGTCACTCGACAGATTCGTTTCGACCTCTGGCAACACCTGCCACGCAACACGCGCACACACACACACACTCCTTCATCTGTTAGCGACGAAGGCAAAGCGGCACTTTCACCAGGTGCTGATGGCATACAATATAAAGGTGTGATGAGAACCATGCTTCGTGCACTGAATCTCAATCTGGACTGTTTTTACTCCCCATCATGCGTCTCAGTTCTCTCAGGGCGGAGCAGCGTTAGCAAACTTTACATCTTTTGCTACCGTTCGACTGACCCGAATTTCCAGAAGAAATAACCGGTTAACTGAGACGTTCCTGGGTGCTTTAGAAATCAGAGATTTTTTCTTTAGTTTAAGATGCAGCAAAAATATTACAATGACCCGAATTACAATCTAAGCTAAACACAGCAGAATGGTTCTTGCAAAGTGAAAGGAAACAAATAACATTTAAAAAAAAAATTTTAAATTAAAAACACCAATTCGATTGAAGCGTTTCTTTTAGGACTGCATGCGTAGGTCTGCGCTTTGATTGCATGTCATTTTAAACTCTGAGCGATCTGAAAAAAGAGCTGTAAAAGTAATCACTCTACCTAAGATTTATTTTACCGGAGCAAATTTGTTGTTATGTAAGTGGCAGCCCCACTCTAGACGACCTGATTTTGTTGAATCACCTCTCATCATGATTACTGAACTCTTAAATGCATGCAGATGGGAATTTGTCTCAGTTTTCAATGCTGTTTTTTCCCCCCTCTCATAAAAGATAATTATAGCCTGAAATTCTCTTCTTGCTTCAATTATCGATTTCCACCTCGATGCATACGGCTTCTGACGAAATATCCACAAGTACGACACATTTAGGATTCAAAAGAGATATATGGGATTTGTTATGAGTGGCTAAGATGAAAGAAAAAACATATCATGGTACTAGAAGCTGTTTACAATTAAAAAGTTGATATGAAGGCTGGTGGCAAAAGAAAACCTGTGAAAGCCTGTGTTTTTATTTAATGTCTACAAAAATAAATAATCTAACTATTTTGACGTCACATACATTTTGAGAAATTGATTTTTTTATTTAATTTTTTTTTTTTTTTTTTACAATTTTTCATCCAAATTTAAAGTTTTGTTACATTTTAACAAAATCATATCAACATTTCTACTTGAACAATCTTAAAAATATAAAAATATTTGTTGTCGTTAAATAAACTGTTATTAATAAATGATATTGAACTGAATTATTGATTTTATTCAACTGAATTATTAAATGTTCTAAAGAAAAGTTAAAAATTATTTTATAAAATTAAGTAAATAATATAAAAAATAAAGTTATTAAAGAAATAAAAGAAAACATGTTCCACAATGTTCCACTTCTGCCTTTTGTTTTTTTGTTTTAAATTTACAATATTTATGAAATTTAGTTTTTGAGCACAATATCATTATCGTCTTGTAATAACTTCTTTTTAAATCATAAACAAAACACTAGATAATAAAGATAATGAAGCTTTTATAACTTGTACAACATTTTCCTTATTCATCATAAGCATCTGAGATACTGAGGTCACAGGGATTGGGGGGGAAAAAAAAAACAATTCTATTTGCTTAGGAGATTCCTACTTCACCAAAAATAGACTATTTAGCCTGAAGCTGTGTGATCTGATATGGAAATGATGATTTGGTGAAATGGAATCCATCTGTGTGTTTAAGCCAGATTTGTTAAACAGACACTCATCATGGTGTAATCATGTCGTTCTAACAGGTGCTCAGTGATTCTCTACTATGTAAATGTAAACCATTAACAGACTGATACTCTGCTATCACAGGCTCTTAAAAGACACAGGCGGATTGGTGCCAGTGAATGTGTTTGGCAAACCCTGATTTACGGGAGCCAAGCTGCAGCTTATTATCCTCGACACAGACGCTGTGCCTCTGGTCAAACGAAAAAGCAAAAGAAGACAAACGGCGAGTCAGACAGAGGAGACACAATGCTTGTTTTTTTTTGCATTGTGTTTCATTTCGTCTCCACATGCCTCTGCTTCTCTGGCGCCATGGCAACAGACCTCACGGCCCTCCCTGGCGAGGTTCTTTCCCCTCTGGATGATGACCTTTAACCCCGCTAATGACTCTGAATACATGAGTGACACACACCAGTGTGCGCTCGGTTAGCATTCATTTAGCAGCGGTACCTTCTTCTTTCACATTTTATCTCGATTGTTGGAAGCAAAGACGGGCGAGATGTTAGGCTACTCTCCGAATCCAACTACATCTCTACGAAGCCTCTCGTGACTGATGAAAGTAATTAATTTTATGGTTTCACTCGTCGGCTCTAAGATCAATACTGGCTCTGAGGCAAATCAATTTTCTCTGCATTAATTTGAAAATTCTCCTGGAAATGATTAGCTCGTGTGATTATAGCTTTCTAATTCCTTAGGCCAAGGTAATACTGTGCATGTGCATTCCACACAATCCCTTTTAAATATCACTATGAGGTGTTTAATTTGCTGGTGCTTAAGTGTGTTCTGTACGTGTTTCATTGCCAGTCTCCTTTTCGCAGTAAAGCCCAGAGAAAATGAGTTAAATTAATTTTTCTTCTTTTATTTGGTGTTAGCCGTGGCTTCGTTTCTTTCTCAGAAACAAAACAACAAACTTAAACTAAAACCAGATACACACAAATCAACAAACACACCGGTTCCTAATATTCCATATTAGTTTCGGGGTATTCCTGTCATTATTAGCGTTCATTTGGTTCAAGAGATTCTGTGCTTTTATAATATTTATCAACACCTAGAGACTTATAAGAGATTTATGAGACTTATAATTCATTAGCTTAGCTCAAATCTCTTTATAAATCCTCCTTCTGGAAAAGGTTAGATAACAAGGAAGTAGTGTCTGACTGTAAATAAGTCACTATCGTGTACTATGAAGCTTGTATCCATTTTCACTCATTAACAGAAAGAAGTACATCATGCCTAAAATGTCAACAGCTAGCTAGCTTCTCATCTTCTTCATCTTTTTTTGTTTTTTTTAGCTCCCATCTATTAAAAAAAGTGATAAAATAAATAAATCCTCTGGTAAAATATGAAGCACAGCCTCAATTTCTTTTACTCAGGTCAAAGTCAACTTTTGTAAAAATTAAAGTATGACAGACAAAGTACAAAAAAAAAAAGATTTACAGGAAAAGAAAATGACTGAAAGTTAGCTGTGTTAGCTTAGACTAACTAATAGAACATCTCAAACTGTAGCTAGCATGCTAAATGCAAACTAGGTGAATGCTATCAGCTAAGATTTGTGAGGAATTTAGCTTTCTCCTTAAAGCTGTCTGACACTAAAAACTGACCTTCTGTAAAAATGTAAATATATGATTACGGTGAATTATATTCATGTGTTGTATTAATGTATTAGGTAGCACTCAGTAGAATAGCCTTTATAACATACTGACAGCACTTGTTCTCTAGTTAGCCAGGACGGCTTTCTACAAGCAGGCTGTATCAACATAAGCTTGCTAAATGTTTACATGGTTAATTCACTCATTTTGGTGATAATTTGACATTATTTTACCAAACAGAAACAGATTCTTGTCAATTTAGCATAGCCAGTTTTTTTAAGGTGGGAGGAAAACAAAAATCCCAGAGTTTCTGGAAACTCAGACAGCAACTCAGGATCAAACTGGGAATCCTGGCATTGTGAGGTGGCAATGCTACCAACATTTTATCCTCCTTAAACTACATATAACATCAGTGACATGAACATAAGCCTGCAAGCTGAACCAAAACCTCTAACCATGCAAGCAACCAGCAAACTATAGCACAGATAAAATGATTAGATAATTAGCACGGTTCCTGATATACAATACAGAAAGGATCTCCGGTACAGCACTGTTAATCCATTTATGCGTGTCTCAGCTGTTCGCAGCCCGGCAGTGTCCAGTGAAACACGATCCAAGAGCTTGAGCCGCATTCCAAAAACGCTATGTTGTGTAAAGAGAACTCCTACACCATCAGTTGTGTTTCGCGAATGTCAAAAGACATGTGTATTGTGGCACGACTCCAATAATTCCATGCCAAGTTTAACAAGCGCCTCATGCGCCACTGTTATCGTGAGAGCTACAAGTGGCCCCGCATGCTGTGAGCTTGAGAGGAGCTCTTTAATACCACACCGGGAGATAAAGGCTTCACTTGGGTTCCTGTCGTATATGGAAAAAAGTGTGTTCTTTTTTTGTCTTTCTTGAATAAATTATCCTATCTATGTCAGCTTTCACCCTCAAGGAATGTCAGACATATCAAAGGAAGACCACGATAAGCTAAACTTAGACTTGTATTACTAACATTCTGTTGTTTAGAAATGTTTAGAATGACACGAACCTAAAGAATGTTTAGAGACTACTGTGAAAGCCAGAAACCTCAACAAAATGGTATCCATATCCTTGTAATGGCATTATGTTACAATATTCTTACAATTCACTTTATCTTACAAATGCTCCAACAGCCTGGGCTAACCATGTAATCTACAGAATCAATCCAGTTCTGTTTCTGTGAAACCGCCCTGAGCGCCGCCACGGTGGTAATTTCATTAAAGCAAATCGCAATTTATAACAATGGCCCTGTTCAGCAATACTGGAGTCCACATTAGTGTAGGCCAGTCTAATGGCTATTCAAAAATGCATGCAAATACATAAAACATGCATGTAACCTAAGTCCCGCTCCTTTATAATGCGGTCGGCGCTGCAGTTAGTTGCGTGCTGACACAGTCCTGGAACGTAATCATGAATTGAGATGATCCTAATGGGCAACAGTCAATCTACTCTTTAAACGTGTGTAATTTTAAGGCACTGTCTCAGCACAATTATGTTCGTTTTATTTTATTGCATGCTATATACCGAAAGCAGCAAAAAAAAAGAATGTGGCATTTATATTTAAGTAGGCGAAGAAGTGCGAAGCATGGTGACCTTGTAAACGTTAGCCAATTACTTCCATTTATACTCCATTAATTGACCATCTGTGTAATTGTTCCGCAAGTACCGAGAAAGCTGGAATCTTGTTTCTTATGTCTATCCCCTTTGGCAACACACAACAACTCTTAACAGTCTTCTGTTTATAAAAGTCAGAAGTTCGAAGAACAAAAGTTCACTGCAGCTGTGTCATTTCCACTATTTCTCACTACATGCTACCATAACGCTACTGCGATATCAGAGTTTTTGAAAGGCATCTAAAGAAGGAGGCAATAATATAAAAAAAGCTGAATATTTTATGCTCTTAGTTGGAAATGCGGTGCAATCTCGACTGTTCTTTGTCACGCTGCTGTGATCACCCGCGGATGGCAATTATGATAATTTTGCTGTTAATCACATTTACATATATGCGAGCGTCAGAGTGATGGCAGGCTGTTTGCATGCATCCATGGTGGGCCTATTAAAATTCCAGTGTCTAGATCGACTTAACTGCAGCTTGTCAGAGGTTGCTTCCAGACTAGACCACTGTAAGTACAGAAGATTAAAACAAAAAACACACACAATGTCTAGTTCTACAAGACATCAACAAAACATCTTGTCTATAGCTACTGTTGGAAATAAGACAACTCTGCAAGTAGCTGAGAAGTGGTAAAGGTGATTGCTGGTGCATTTCTTACAAAAATACACTAAGATTTTGCTGAAAAAGACTCTTCCGGTGCAGGCAATAACAGTTTGAGTGAATGTGATGTCAAAGGGAAATGTTTACTTTGGTGTGTGGCACTGAGTGAAGTTAACAATTGTGAAATAGATCCAGGAACTTAAGATGTCTTACCTCAGGCCAGTGGTTGGAGTCAGAATTACAAGTGGAATACCTTACGGCTGATCTTACACAGTAACATTTCAAGGTACCACAATGTTGATCATGGTAACATCGTGTGAATTAAATCTCTGACATGCCCCCATTAAGGAATATCATGTGTTATCTGACACCTTGTGCATTAAGATGGTTGCATATTCTTCTGTCAATTCTTGCGTTACTCATCCTTGTTTTCTACAAGATAAAGATTAGAATTGCTAACGCTGTGTGTCGTCGAACAAACAATGACAAAAACAGCAACAAAACTTTGAGAAGAAGCTACCATACCTCGTCCTCGGCTTCTCAGTTTCAAAAATTTATTGAACGTTTCTAAAAAAACTGAAGGCCAGGGAGATTTCAGTTCTGACTATTTCCCCTAACAGATATAGTTTGTCATCTCTGCATAATCATTCAAGTTCTAAATCATGGTCAGCATCTGGAGCCTACCCAGACAACACACAAACATTTACGGCATTTAGCAGACACCGTTATCCAGAGTGACTTACAACTGAGCAACTGAGGGTTAAGGGCCTTGCTCAGGGGCCCAGCAGTGGCAGCTTGGTGGACCTGGGGTTCAAACCCATGACCTTCCAATCAGTAGCCCAACACCTTAACCACTGAGCTACCACATCCACCCTAGATCATCAACTGCATGACATATACCTTCTTAAGCATGTTAACCCTGTTCTGAACAACAGTGGTTTATATGCATACAAAGTCTAAAAGCTAATGCTGCCCATAGAGAGGATGGGCGGCTGTGGAAACGGTTGCCAGGGTTTCCCACTCACACTCCAAGGAGTGGTTCGGTAATTAGACCTATTATCCATCTGATAGAGAAGTGCTGTCTGGTAACACACCTGGCTCCTCTCGGCTCTTGAGATGAGAATTCAAATCGAGCCCATACAACAAATAGTCCTCGGTATGTGAGGTCTTCTTCAGCATGCACCCACGCCTCTGACCTCATTCTAGCAGTGATTTGTGGACTCTGGTGGGAGTACACTATGTATTTGTCCTTTGAACTTGGTGCAATAATGTTGGAAATTGTCCAAATCTGCTTCAGATTGTATTCACTGATGAGGTGGCCATGGCAACAGCTATCACGAGGTATCTTTAAAGCACAGAGGGAGAGGGTCAACTCCAGTCTTATTGAGCATTTGCACAAGATAGCACTAGCATATTTCACATCATGATGTACACGGGTGCAGAAGGAAGGAGGTTAACCATGGCACGTTCATAATAGATGGGCCAAGGGCCTCGAGATTAGACAAGTGATGAGGTCGGAACCTCTTTATGAGCGAGTCGTTGAGCTCACAGCTCTCCTCTATGTTAATCAGCCTTCATGGGTAGCTAGTTTAATTTGTCTCAAACATGTCAGCAATAGAACCTAGAGCTTTTTTTTTGTTATTTCATTTTTTTGTCTGCATTTCTAAAGACTCAACATTTAAACTAGCACAAAGATAGAGCATGTGACTGTGATTTTTTTTTTTTTATAGAGCTAGGACTGAGAAACTTGATACTCCTCAGTACCGCATTTACATCACAATACAAAATTAAAGCTCAGCCACTTTACTATATCGAAGACTTTTATGTATAATCAGCACAAAAACTGTCTGCAATTCCAAACAAGAGAAAGATAATGATCCTTACCTTCATCAGGATCTGGCGGGCCAAACTCCAGCTCGTAGCGGAGGATGTAGAAATTATTCCACACGTAGAGTTGGTTGTCTCGAGGGTTGTAATCCACAGCAGCAATGTACTGATAGTTGTTGGGAAAGGGGATGTCTGTGTACTCGCCACGGCCCAGCTTGGTGTTGTAGACGTAGTCGATATGGCTCTTGCTGGCCTCGCTCTCATTCTCCTCATAGCTAGAGCGCACTACATGCAAAACACCACACACCATGAAGGCATCGGAGGCTGAACGTTTGTCGTACGCCGTCTCCCACGTGGCCTCGAAACGCAGTGTGTACGGGTTCAGCTGGCTCACAACAATGCGCCCGTTGTTCTGCTCTGTCGCATAGATTACCCACAGTCCCCGCTCATCAACAGCCAGATCGATGTCAGTCTTGCCTCCCCAGCGATAAGGCGATGTGTCATGGTAGTTAGCATTGGCCACAATGGCCTCACCACTCTTGATGCGTGTGCGCAGGTCGAACTTGACAATGTTCCTCGTCCGCTCCTTGTTGAAGAAGATGGCTCCATCGTAGGCCACAAACCCGGTGCCATCCACTCTGTGCGGTAGCTTGTACGTCGTCATTTGCCTGCCGTTGCGGAAATCCTCAAGAGAGTTGTACTCAATCAGTGTGTCGGTACGGTATGGTGTCCATGGCATGAAATAGATTTTGTCCCCAGCTTGCAGTGGGTCTTTGCACCAAGCTCCTGCTTGCTGCTCAGCCTCAAAGGTAAAAACAGGTTCTCCCACTGCTTTCAAAGTCCCGGGACAAATGAAAACTGAAATGAAAGCCATAAGAGGGGAAATTAGAAATGGAAACAATCCTTCAGTTCATATCCGATTGCTTCTTCTAACATATTTTATAACTGCAGCATGTGTGTGTGTGTGTGTGTGTGTATGTAAAGCATGTAATCATGAGATATTATGTCCCAAACTCGTTTTGTCAGTGTGGTGTGCATAGTTGAGAGGAGATTCAACAGGTTAAATAAGTGCGTGCAACTCTGATATGTTTCAATATGGCCTTGCTCCCTGAGACGTTCTAACACAAGTGTAACTGAAAAAGGTGAAAGAACTGCAAAGATGTCCTGTAAATGAAAGGAGACAAGAAAGAGAGAGAGAGAGAGAGATGTAGTTCAGTTCTGGACATGTTCCCTAAGTAGGCATTCATTTCTACATTTTAAAATCAGCTGGACTTGGCATCAGATAACTGAGGATATAGGATTCTATCAAAGGCATCTAAGCCATACCTTAAAAATAAAACACACACATACATGAATCATGTCTGAGGAAAGAACAAACACGCATGACACATGATAGGAGGGACGAGGCAGGAATAGGACAGTGGAGCAGAATGCCAAAGCTTCTTGGGATAGATAGAATGACAAACAACAAGAGAGAAAGACAGAGAAGGAACCAAGCTGATAATGGGTGAAGGAGGCCTTGCTGAACATAAACATCCATCTTTGAAATCTGGACAGAGCACCAATGCATGTGCATTCATATCATAGGAGAAAAAAGAAATATATATATACATATTATCAAAAGACCTCTCTCTCCCATCAACAAGCATCTGAACAGAAAATGTGTCATGGAAGGTGGTTGGAATAAGCCAAATAGATAAGGCAAAATTTTTTGGTGCAAAATCCTACTCAATTTGGCTAAAAAATAAAGGGTGATGGATTTTTTTTTCTTTTTTTTTTTTTTTTTTTTGCACAATCTTATAAGTTTCTCCAGGATCTTCAGGTTGAACACCCCGAGACCAAAGCATATCTATAAAGAAAGTGATGTGAAGATGTCGATTATGATGGGACGTCTCATCCAAACAGCACTCTAATTTCATTTGGAGTCAATGAGGCAGAGATCATTGCGATCTCGAGGTCTAGTTATCATGTGCGGATTAGGAGGGGGCGGGGCGGGACGGGGGGGGAGGCGGGAGCAGGATTGAAGTGGGGGAGGAAGGTGGACGGCTCAGAACCATACAAACACACAACAAGGAGCTGAGGACCGAGAACCAGAGCGGCCATTTACCTTTTTGCTCCACTTCTATTGAGCGGTGGAAAAAAGTGGAAAGAGTGTCAAGGCAGAGAAAGATTAGCATGAGTCAGATCTACAGGTACAGTACATCTATACGGAGTGAGTCAGAGGACGTAAGAGACAGAAAGGTTTATATACACATAAAATAATGTTGTCAAGGACAAAAAAAATCTACAGTTTAAGTACATTTCTTGTAGTGCAGAGGTTCCCAAAATGACTTATAAACTCCTCAAGGCTGCGTCAAGATATTTAACAAGTCTAAAAATCATACAGAAAAAAGGAACCTATTAAACCTGCATGGATTCTTATTACTGTCTCGATTGCACAGCGTTTTTAGTAATAAAAAAAAACTGTAATAGGATATAGGATATTAGATTTCCTTGCAACCAATTAACATTTGGGAACCCCTGCTATAAACGACTATTGATGTTGCTACATTGGTTCATCCCTGTTAACGAAGAAAGGAGGTTAATCATAAGGGAAAGCAAGAGTGGAAGACAGAGACAGAGAAATGAGCCAAGAACCAGAAAAAAAAAACGAAAGAACTGATTATATGGCCGTTCTTGAAGGTTTTTTAGCGAGGCTTGAAGGACGCCTTTTCAACTTGCCGAGTACTTGAAGATTACAAAGAGAAAAAAAAATCACTCATGTAATTACTTACACCATTAGTCTGTGAGAACAGTGAATAAAAACCACGGAGAACACGGGAGATGATTTTCTCAATTTGACTATCTATACTATATGGTGGAATGTCCAGCCTCATGTAGAAAACCTCGCATAAAGTTTCTGCCTAAAATTTGGTATAAATGTGCAAATTGTACCTCAAATTGTGCAGACTCTACATCAGCACAAAAGGTTTCAGAGTAATATGTCCCATGGACTAATCCCTAAAAAGCCAGTAAATGGTTCTTAACACACCTATTTATATTATTCATGACCTCATATGCATACAAATAGGGCTACTGTCCTCTGTTTGTGGAAACACGAGTAGAAACAGTGCCTGAAGCAAAAGAAGGGAACTTTCCTGAATAGGAAAATACTTATACACTACTGCTAGATGAAGAAAATGAGGGAATGAATGTTGACCAAGGCCATCATACGACCACATTAGTCAGAGTCAATAGCGCATCACAGATCACTTGCACATTAATGCAGTATTAATGTTTTCTGTTAACAAAAGCAAATTCATTCCCGGATGGTGCCTTTATTGCTGCGATTGCACTGATTATGCTGAGGAAAAGAGGCAATCGGCTGCAAATTGCCTTTTGATGTTGGCCTGTGACATCCTCATTACGCTGCCTCATAAGGCTGAAATAATGTAGCTCGGGGATGAAGAACAACGGTCAGCAACTTCCTGCTGAACATTACCTGCTGTATAGACTGTAAAAGTCGTACATGTAACACAAAGTCCACGCTAGCAAGCAACAAGGCATTGTCTTATGTCTCTTGTCGTTTGTCATGTCTAAATTTAGCCCAAACGTATAGACTAAATAAACGTACAATTACTTATACAGACAACTGTTGTTACTTTTGTTTTGATTTCTATGTTACATGTATATATAGGGGGGCACGGTGTCTTAGTGGTTAGCACGTTCGCCTCACACCTCCAGGGTTGGGGGTTCGATTCCCGCCTCCGCCTTGTGTGTGTGGAGTTTGCATGTTCTCCCCGTGCCTCGGGGGTTTCCTCCGGGTACACCGGTTTCCTCCCCGGTCCAAAGACATGCATGGTAGGTTGATTGGCATCTCTGGAAAATTGTCCGTAGTGTGTGAGTGTGTGAGTGAATGAGAGTGTGTGTGTGTGTGCCCTGCGATGGGTTGGCACTCCGTCCAGGGTGTAACCTGCCTTGATGCCCGATGACGCCTGAGATAGGCACAGGCTCCCCGTGACCCGAGGTAGTTCGGATAAGCGGTAGAAGATGAGTGAATGTATAAATATATATATATATATATGATAAGATGAAACTAGTTCTCCCTTTTTTTGGTACAGCAAAAATAACGAAAATAAAAGTTTTCTAAAAATGAAAATAAAAAATAAAATGTTTTGACAGAGGGGAACTCTATTAATATCAAACCAAACACTAAAGTAAGCAGGCCAAATAATCACTCTCGTAATCATCTGGATTTGTCGCTTTTTCTTGTTAAACCTAATTTGGGTAGCATTAAAAAATATCTCAATTCAGATGTCGCTTATCACTCTGGCGCTTGTTAAGCCGTAGCTCTGTGTGGAGAAGACAAGACAATTGTCATTTTGTCGCTTGTTAGCATGAAGAAAAGTTAAGCTTATATTGGATTGAGAGATTTCCTAAGCCAATTCCAACATTATCAAAAATACGCAAGACATCAGCTTCAATCCAAGAGACACTCCTTTCATCACTTCTAAAAGACTCCATATGTCTGTTGTCAGTTGTTCTGCAACACCAATACACCAGTTTTATTGTTTTTTTGGGGGGGGTCGTAACATTGCTTCATTCTGTTGCACTGCCAAATAGCACACATCAGTAAAAGTGTGCAAAGAAACGCATATTTCTATGTTGCTATAAATCCCAAAGTGTGCGTGGGAGATTGTATACACCTTTTTATTTATTTATTTATTTTTTTTAAACACAGCCTGTTTTGCTTGTACATGTCGTTTGTACATCAGGCCCCAACTCTTTTCATAAGCATTCGAAGCAGCACACGCCAAAAAGAAAAGCACTTATTACAGCTTGTGAAAAAAACCTTGACAGGTTCCATATCTTTTTCTTCTCTCGACGACTTTTCTGAAGGGAAAAATGTTCTTGCTTCATGAAAAAAAAATCAATCGAGCTAGAGATATAACTGATGACCAGAGCTGTAAATAAAGGTTCTTTTTTTAAAAATAAATAAATAAATAAATAAATAAATAAATAACCTTGCTTCCCTGGCAGAAAGCATTGCTCCAATTCAGGACTGATCTGAAAAACTAGAGGACTTAAACACCCAAATGTAAATGGAAAAAAAAACAAGCATGTCTGGAGAAGAGATTAACAGATGACTCAGTAGACTGGGATTTTTTTTTTTTTTCTCTCATTTTTTTTTTTTCGATTCGACACAGACAGCCATCAGAGGGACGGCTGCAGACTCGGAATTACTCCGAATAAAAAATGAAGCCTGTTCAACTGTAAGCTCTAATGAAAGACAAAGTTTAATTAACAGAGAGGTTTTAAAAGTGACTACGCTCCCAGTTGTGCACTTTATTTTTCCCACCGTATCAATAATCATGTAATTTTAACATCATTTTTAAAGCCAACTTCTGTTTTCTGGCACGAGGGCCCGATCTAACCCACTTGTATCGTTTTAAAACCAGTTTAAACAAGTTGCTGTTTTGTGATTTGTTTATTATCGTTAGCTCAGATTTGAACAGCTAAAATTCTCTTGACACATTTCTGTCCATGAGGACTCAAACCTCAATAGATTAACCCGAACAAGTGGCTCAGAAATCAGTTATTAGCTGGTAAATTTTAGCAGGTTAAATGTTTTTTTGTGGGGGTTTTTTTTCTTCTCAAATTTTCAGTGCACTGTAACTGACAACGTAGTTCCAAAGCCGATTCCCAACATATAAACAGTACACATGTTATTCACGGATGAGCATCAGGGGTTCCTCAGATGGAGAGTATCCGCCGACTGTTATGAACGATTCCTCAGAAAAAGAGCTCTGGCATAACCTCTGAACATCGACCCCAAGAAAATAAAAAAGGTAAAATAAATAAATAAACAAATAAATAAATAAACTCAATGCAATTTGGGGGTGAATCATATCTAAAAGTTTTTGTTTTTTTTTTCGTCTCCCTCCAATCAGAATTTGAACTTAATCCAATTTTGTTATGCTATCAGCCAGATGTTAAGCAGTGGGTTTTTTGAATTTTTATACGTTTCTCCACAGGCCACTTTCTCTCTCGCTGCTGAGTAGGAGTGCACAGATCAATAATGTTTCACTAGATGATATTGCCTATTTCTGGCCAAATAACTGCAGCCTCATGTAGTGGAAAAGTACAAATAGCTGCAGTGTTCAGGAGGTTGTTTTAAAAGCTGACGCCTTGAGCCATGTTCTGAAGAAGCATGAGATGGGATTGAGGTTATTTACTGCTCGGTTGTTACCGCGCTAAAGGAAAAGCACATCATTTATTTCGTTTATAAAAAAAAAAAAAATTGGAGGTGTTCAATTCTAAGGTTGTTTTCACACCTTGTATTTCACACTTGACCCAGGACTGATTCTGGACTTGCCGGGTTTGTCAGAGAGGCTCATGGTCGGTGGTTTGCTTTCAGGTGAAAGTATGATTTTAAATTGCAGATCCATTGCATCATTTTTTTTCTTTTTCTTTCTTTCTTTTTTCTTTCTTTCTTTCTTTTTTTTCCAAAAGGTACACACTACTTTTTCCTTGAGTAACAACACTCGTGAGGCCGATCACGGTGCTTTGTTTGGATGCATGGCTTGGCATCGTTCAGGAGCAGCTGGAAATTCTGGTATGAATATTTTTATTCTAGTCTGGAACGAGACGTGTTTTATTCATGGTGGTCCTGTAATGTTCTACACACACATATATATGACATTATGATTATAAATCTGACCGTAAGAACCCACCATCATGAACAGTATCACTGATATCTTCCACGTTTGATGTAAACCACTCTACAGAACACTGTTTTCAAGAAAACCCGGGATCGGGTACTCTGGATCGTTCCCAGGCTTAAAAACAGCGATTCCACTCCACCAAAGTTAGCGGATTCACTTCAACAATGATCCTGAGTCCCGAAAAAAAATGCAAGTGTGAAAACAACCCAAGAGTTAGAAGAGTTTCATACTGTGTACTTTATAAGGTCATTCACATGGAGAGAAAAAAAAAATCACTGGAAGCAAAACAAACTGTCTCATGATAAAAACAGCAGTACTTACTATATGGGACGCACTCATATTGGACCTCGAGATACTTGTATGTTCCAGGACAAGGATCTGGAAAGACATCCGAGCCAGTGATAACGACACATTGCGTCCGGTTGTTACATCTGAAAAACAGAGCAGCCGGAGGAAGAGTTAGTTTTCATATCCGTTTTGGTTTAAGATAAACATTTTTCACACACACACACACAAAAAAAGTTTTATACTCACAATAAAATAAAGGACGTTAAAGAAGTTAAACGTCTTCAAAGCAAAAAAAAAAGATTATATTTGGAATGACATTGTAAAATATTCATCAAGGATGTGACTCTGTGAGGTTGTCACTCCTTCATGCCTTTGAACAGTTCACTTAACACAGCTACTGACAGCTAGGGATCTCAAACCAAAGCAAGGCAAACAGTCAAAATTGCAAAAAAAAAAAAAAAAAGCTAAATTAATCTGGATCCATTTTTGCCACCTTTAACTGGTGTTAAAAAGAGTTTTTTCTCTTTTTTTTTTTTAACACTAGAGCCGGCGAGAGTTCACCTCCGTAAGGAATCTTTAATAGCTCAAGTGAAGGGACGCTGATTGACAATGAGGCCAAGTGACTTACTACGTAGAAACTCAAAATTCAGCTCAGGTCTCCAGAAAGAGGCTCATCAGGCATTCATCTGTTGGTGCTCTCAGTGGAATAAATCACCTTAAGTATTTCAAACAAGAATCATTTGTGCATTTGTGTGTGACTGCTGGGAGAGTTCCAGCTTTTACAGTCGGCAGTGACCTTGACTATGAAGTTAGACATCTTCGTGAATTAAAATGAATTAATCTTGCGCGGATGTGTGTGTGGGGGTGTCTACATGTATTTAGCCTTTTGTGAGGACGAGAAAAAAGGGATGAAAGAGTTTCACAATGTCCTCATAGTCACACCGTCCTCACAAAATACAGTGTTTTACAGTTTCAGCTTGAAAATGATTTCCTAAGATATTTCTTACTTACGGTTTACTGTGTGTGTGTGTGTGTGCTATATTTTATATCTCAAGGCTGAATTTTGGCATTAATGTCCATAAAAAGTCCTCACAATGACTGAAAAGTGTGTGTGTGTGTGTGTGTGTGTGTGTGTGTGGTATGTTTTATATCTCAAGGATGAATTTTGGCCTCATGAGAAGTCTTCACAAAGACTGTAAAGTGTGTGTGTATGTGTGTGTGTGTGTGTGTGTGTGTGTGTGTGTGTGTGTGTGTGTGTGTGTGATTTAGATGGGTGGGTCTGTAGTCTGTATGCTTTCCAGGATTTCTGAGTAAATAAAGGAAGAAATTGGTCAAACTTCAATCAAGCTTTCTATATGCACAGGGATTTATGATACAATTGAAGCAAACACTGTAGATATTCTTCCACATCAAAATGACAAAATGGACCTCCTGGCAATCAATTCTTCTAAATATTTCAGATGGTTTAACAGAGTTTGTTTTTTTTTCTTTAGAGGAAGGATAAAACGAACTATTTAAATGATTTTTTTGGACCAATATTTATTACTCTGATGCTATCCTGTAATTTGCTCCAGATACTTATTTTAATAATTGGCTCAGGTTCATATTCAATACTTCAGCAGAACAGCAAGGGTCTCTGAATATTTATAACACACACACACACACACACACACACAATGTCTGGGCTTTTATGAATATTTTAGACTGGGCTATTCGGTTGGAAAAACATGAGGAAACCATGAGTGCTAAGATTATCTCACAGTTGGAACTATTTTGCTTGTGCATGTTGCAGGACAGTGATAAGGAAAAGAAATTATTTTCTGCATGACTCAAGCCTTAAAAATATAGAATATAATGCGGTGAAAACAGCCTCAGTAAGCAATTTATTGCAAATTATTTTAAATTTGCAAGACCTGAGCGTATGTAGGATGGAATTTGGGAGTTTTTGATTTTTGTAGATTTTTTATTTTATTTTTTTGAAAATTTCATTTATTTATTTATGCAATTTTTTGCATTCATTTATTTTCAGGAATGAGATTAAGAATTCTCAGAATCATTTATAAAAGCATTTCATAAGAAACATATGAAACACGAATATGAGATTCAGTGTCAAAGGATTAAACCTGTCGAAGGTTAACAAATTCTCCATCGATGACTAGAACTGGATGGCAAACAAGCTGAAATAGAAAACCTGCCGGACATGCAGTTTATAAATCATAAATCAAACCCTGAGTTAAGTGACAGCTTAATCAGGTCAGTCCACAGGGTTAATGAGAAATGAAAGTGAGACTTGTCAACAAAACCAACTAACACGTTTTTAATTGCCTTCTGTAAAAGACGAGTGCAGAGAAAGGCTACCTTGTGGGAACGCCACCCAGTAGCACCATCGTTTTATTATAATACCCCGCATGCGGTGTCTTAATTATACAAGCAACACCAGCCAATTTAGTTCCATCGTATAAAAACACTTTAATAAAAAAATTCCCTGTAAGGCCACTTAAATGACCTTCCTCCCAACATCTTCACTGTATCTGGCAACAACTGTTTTGGCTCATAACGTAACATCTAATTAAGAACACGTCTGTTTTTCTGCCCTTTAAAAAAATAAAATAAAAATAATTGCCCGCTCTTTGCATCATCTAGCACCTCTAAAAGGCCAAGGTAATCCATACACGGGTTTAGTTGTAAGACATTTGTGGCTTTTCCGATAAAACAAAAAGCTGTCAATAGCCAAAGAATCTACGGTTCCAAAATGACAAGCTTAATAGAAAGAAAGAAAGAAAGAAAGAAAGAAAGAAAGAAAGAAAGAAAGAAAGAAAGAAAGAAAATGCTTTTTGAAATAAAAATAGAATAGGAGTAGAAAAGTAGAACAATAAAATTCAAATCGTATTTTATTTGTATAGCGCTTTTAACAACAGAGATTGTCTCTAAGCAACATTACAGGAATTAAAATTTATAATACAAATAACAGGTTTTTGAGTTTACAATTAAATATCATATATATATATATATATATATATATATATATATATATATATATATATATATATATATATATAATGTATGCCGGTGGATTTGAGTGACTGTTAACCACAACTATTGTTTTAGTCTCATTTGTTTTGTTTTTGGAAGAAGCCAGATTTAATCTTTATTTCAGACCCAACATCAACTGTACAGACAAAACATCTCAAAAAGCTTCCCTCAGGCTTAATAAACAACAACAACAAAAAAAAAAAAAAAAAAAAGCCTTTACTTACTATTGAGGATATAAAAGTCTACGAAACCACAAGTGACATGCAGTGACATTGAGTGACTGTCTATGTTATAAGAATAAAATTAAATGAAATTAGAAATTAGAAATATAATAGTAAAAAGAGAGAAAAAAAAAGAATTAGCTGTATGGAAAAAAATAGACAGAAAAAAGTCATTTTCCGTTATGTCATCAATGACAAGGCAGAAGTGGATGACAGGAAAGCACTTAAAAGAAGAGAGATGCTTGAAGAGGAGCTAATTTTTATTTATCATGCATTGTGAAATGTTTTGTGTTGGAGTACACTACGAATCGTTATTGAACGGCAATCACACATTCAGAGACATGACCTTGACACCGGCAATGTCGGCCACACACACGCTGTGAGTCAAGCAGCAGAATTATACGTGTTGTGAGAGCCGGTTTGTTTTAAATGCGGAAATCAGAAGCAGGTATAATGTATGCTGTGACTTTGAGTGACTGTTACACACGACTGTTGTTTTAGTCTCGGTTGCAGTTTTGTTTTTGTTTCAGAAAACATCAACCGTACAGACAAAACATCTCGCAAATCCTGCCTCAACAGTCTTAATAAACAACAACAAATATTGGGTAGATTTTTTTTTATTAAGAAAACTTAAGTTAAAATATGTTCACTTCCATTTGAACCTCAGTGAATGAATGCCAATACCAGTGAATAAACACTGATCCTTTAATAAATACAGAAAAGGCGATTCTTCTATTTTATCATTAGGTCCTTGAGCCTAAATGGTTTCAAAGTTCCGTTTCAAAAATGACTTCATCTGTGTGCTTGTAAATTTTACTGTACCTTTAAAAGCATTATAAAGACTTCCTTCCTTGAAGTCCTCGAAAAACCAGCTAGGAAAAAAAACTTTCATTCTGCTACTTTTAACAAATGTTGGCTGCACTGGATTTAACTGTGAAGCAGGAGCTCCGCTGCGGGTTAGCGATGCTTTTTTTTCCCAGATGCACATCGTTGGTTGGGCCTTATGAAATGTTAATATCTCGTCCGCTTTAAATATATACCATCACAGCTAGCAGCAGCAGAGTTCCCAGCCTTGTGAATGTGTGCATAAGTGTGTGTGTGTATGTGTGTGTTTATATATATGTGTGTGTAGTCTGGCACCGACACAAGAACGTCCTGAGAGAGCAGGAGCAAGCACAAGTGTCACAAATATAAATGGTTTGAGAGGAGAGCATTACTCAGAGCCGCAGCTTGTGCCACTGCTGGAAAGAGGCAAGATTTGAACAAAGAAAACCAGCTTTTCAATCTGTAAGAGGCTGCTCAGGAAATGGCAGTGTGTGTCTTATGTATAACATTTTCGAGATGACTTGAGCCATCGGCATGCCGAACATTACGGACAAGACTATGAACCGTACCAGCCGCAGGGCTTCCAGAGCACTAAAGTGTTTACCTAATTTGTCACATCCATTCTGTGTCTCCAGTATTTCACATAGATATCATTTTCGACTGAATATGTGCCTGCCAGGATCTTCTGGAAGCTCCCTTATCTCTTTGTTTTTTCTCTCTGACATTCCTTCAAAAGACTTCTCAGGTGCACCTGGTAAAGGAACTCTTTCGTGATCCGCGAGTGAGCTTCGCCGCTGACATTCGGGGTTTGCTTATGTTATTTCAGCTGTCCCCTTAGCACTAAGTAACACAGCGACTAGCAGCAAATGGAAAACAAGCGCCATACTTAAAGACCCTCTGAATAATAATAATGCTCTATCTACGAAACCAATCTGAAAGGCAGGAAATGGAGTCCACATTTCCATTATGAGTGATGCTTGGCCCACAGCCTTTACCTCTGAGATATGATTTTGTAGGCATCTGGGAGGTAGCAGTTGATGTTTTCCATCTGGACCGGGTCGGCGTCACAGATCTTGTCGTCCGTGCGGCCATAGTTGGCCGTCTCGATCATGATGACGTCGCTCCCCGGGCATCGGAGGTCGATGGGGTAACCTTCGCACGAGAGCTCCCGGCGTACCAGGCCGAATGGGAGAGCTGCTCGACTGAATGCTGGAAAACACACAAAAATGAAGAGATTAGCAACACAGAGCGACGACTATACTGCACAAGGACAGTGACTTATTTCTTTTGTGACTTATTTATCAGTATACATAAAGGCTCCACATAATTTTTAGTCAAAACAAAAAGAAACCCAATCATCACACTACCTATAGTAAGGCTGGTAAACTCATTCAGCTTCCTTACGCTAGCAATGCAGATACACAACCGGGCATCAAGGCAGAATACACCCTGGACGGAGTGCCAACCCATCACAGGGCACACACACACACTCATTCACTCACGCAATCACACACTAGGGACAATTTTCCAGAGATGCCAATCAACCTACCATGCATGTCTTTGGACTGGGGGAGTAAACCGGAGTACCCGGAGGAAACCCCCGAGGCACGGGGAGAACATGCAAACTCCACACACACAAGGTGGAGGCGGGAATCGAACCCCGACCCTGGAGGTGTGAGTGCTAACCACTAAGCCACTGTGCCCCCCTAGGGGTAATATATTTATAATAAAGTTTTGCTTGTTTTTTCCACACAAATGCACCTATCTTCAAAGTAAATGTTGATATCAAACCCATTTCTGTTCCCGGAGATGCCACAAGTGTTTGTTCATAAGGAACTAAATTGTTAAGGGGTTTATCTTCAACCACTAAAATTCTGTGTAAGATTACATACAGAGGGAAAAATACAGGTCTCATACTGAAAGCCAACAGAGCTTTTCCTGTTCCTGACTCACAGCCAGAAAATCATTTTTTTTACACTAATTAAAAATATCCCAAATTCCCATATATATATATATATATATATATGATTTTCAGACCGGTAAAAAGGGTTCATCCATCATCCTCTAAATAAGGATCTTCATATCTAAATATCTAAATATGAATATCCATTCATAGCTTCATGGCAAATTTGATTTCTTGTGCATGTCCATTTTCTATTGTCGATAGATTTTAACAGAGCAACACTTACGGAAATGTTTTTTTTTTTGTTGTTGTTGTTTTGCTACCTACAGTCCCTTAGGAGAAAATATCCATTTAGTCTCTATGGTTTTATGAACTGTACTCCTGTTCCTTCACTAGCGTTAAAGTATTTACACATTACCTGCAGCCATAAGAAGTTAATTCTAAGGTTCATCCGCAACAAATTGGTAATGATAATAAAGAGAAACTCAATACAGTGAACTGTCATCCGGCACACCATATATTTTCATTTGCATGTCAATGACTTCATAGCTGTTTCACCTCAATGACATTATGAACATGTTTCTTAATTTGTGCCTGAAATTGATATCTAGGTGCCTGTGATGTGCGGCTGAATCTGTCTACACAGCTTTTGTGAGGGGAGACAATTAAATAGACATTAGCGGATGCCCTTCATGGTTACTTTGACAAACAGTACCTCTTTCAAAGTGGCCAACAGGATCGTGTAATACGCCAGGAATGTGAGATGCTATGGTTATGATTTTGGACCAAATGAAAAGCTTGGCTGTGCTTGCTGACATTTTTAGAGACGATGAAAAAAAAAAAACAAGAAAGTAGATGTTAAGTAAGTTAAAAGAGAAGATGAAAAAAAAGACAAAGAGCTTAACCACAATTGCGTATTTTTCTGGAGAAGATGAAAGACTACATGTGTTTTTTTGTTGCTTGACACAGAGCAGACACACAGGCAAGACTTTGATGATGACTTTAAAGAATCAGTCATATCAGTCAAATTAACACCAACGGCATCAATCTATGAAATTCCTTTGAAAAAAAAAAATTTTTTTTAATGAGACGTTAAAAAAACTCCCATGATCACAACAACGATTGTGAAGAAAAACATTCGATTCCAAAAACCCAGTGACAAAGTCAGAAACAAACTAAGCTCCAAGCGAACTTCGGAAAACAATTTACCGCTTGAATTAAACCGAAACAGAATTGTTAACTGATTTAGTTTAATTTTTAATTGAATTGAAGTGGTCAGAGGTGTTGATACATTTTCAATAACATCATCTCTATTAATGCGTTTATTTTGATATGTTACTGTTTCCATAGCTACAGCTAGCTCACAGGGACTTGCATCCAGGCACGGTATGTAATTGACGTCTGAAAACAAAGAGATTAGAAAATATGTTGCTATTTAACAAAGAAAAGGAGTCTTCAAAACAGACAGCCTGTTCATGAACGTTAATATCGTTAAACATAATCATAAACGGGGGGCACGGTAGCTTAGTGGTTAGCACGTTCGCCTCACACCTCCAGGGTTGGGGGTTCAATTCCCGCCTCCGCCTTGTGTGTGTGGAGTTTGCATGTTCTCCCCGTGCCTCGGGGGTTTCCTCCGGGTACTCCGGTTTCCTCCCCCGGTCCAAAGACATGCATGGTAGGTTGATTGGCATCTCTGGAAAATTGTCCGTAGTGTGTGATTGCGTGAGTGAATGAGAGTGTGTGTGTGTGTGTGTGTGCCCTGTGATGGGTTGGCACTCCGTCCAGGGTGTATCCTGCCTTGATGCCCGATGACACCTGAGCACAGGCTCCCCGTGACCCGAGGTAGTTCAGATAAGCGATAGAAGAAGAATGAATGAATGAATGTATATGTATATATATGATAAGATGAAACTAGTTCTCCCTTTTTTTTGGTACAGCAAAAATAACGAAAATAAAAGTTTTCTAAAAATGAAAATAAAAAATAAAATGTTTTGACAGAGGGGAACTCTATTAATACAGGCTCCCCGTGACCCGAGGTAGTTTGGATAAGCGGTAGAAGATGAATGAATGAATATACAAAATTAGGATCCAACATCCTTTAAATAAACTAATGCAGTTGTTGGCAAACTGCGGTAGTGTAAGTGTGTGAGATGTGTATAAAACGTAATTTGTTGACGTTCAAGATCAATGCTAAAATGAGGTTCCAACTTCCTTTAAAATGTAAACGAATGCAATCAGCGGCAAATAAATGTAGTATAACACAAACGAAACCTTTCTTTTATACATTTATGACATGCTGTTGATGAACAAACAAAACACTAAACTTCTACCTGGTAACATAACTCTTAACTCTTAACTTGTGTTCATGGTTTCTTGAAAAAGAAGGTGTACTCGTTTTTTCTTTATAAAAATGTGCGAGGGAAGAAGAGTTAAGAAGGAAAGTACACAGTTAAAGTCGAAGAGAGGGAACAAGAGAGAGAACATGAATCCTAGCCACATGAAGCGTTATTTAATCCATTTTACAGGCGTGTTGATCGAAGGAGGGACCTTCTGGAGTCCTCACAGAGAAGAAAATCTATATACCATACGCTGCAGCAGCGAATACAGCCAAACAGCCATGCTTAGGGGAAAATTAACTGTTTGCCTCAATTGTGTTCCCCGTTCAACAAAGAATCGAAAAGTTTGGGTTATTTTGTAAATGTCAAGTTCAAGTGGAGAAAAAGGACGAAAAGGAAACAAACAAACTTATCATTCTCAGATCGTGAGCACCGTATGTGGCACGGTGCAGGTCTGCTATGAAACTGAGAGAAAAGACAAAAAAAGGTCAATTTTCGCTTCAGAAAGCATAAGGAGATGGAATGAACTGTCAATAATCACAGTCGTTAGCGGCAACCTTCAGTCCCAAGGGGGGGAGCTGCCATTTGTGTTTTCTGCTCCATGCTCTCCAATTAGCCCGCTCTCAGCCTGTTGCCTTGGCAGAAAGAAAAAAAAAAGAAAAAGAAAAAAAAAAAAAAAAAAGAAAAGAAAAAACACACCACCAACAACAATGCGCTGCTCTTTTTTCGTTCCACCGTTCATTCTGCAGTTCTGCCATGTCACCAGCTCACTTAGCACCCTAACTCTAATTACACCAGTCCATGTACAGTGCAAGCGTAGGCCTGACACCACCCTGGTGCTGTCTGAACACACAATACAAATATGTAACCGTATTACAATAGCTGAGCATTTGTTAGTGCTGATAGACACCAGCTCACCGCTCTCAGCTCCTCTGCTGTGCTTCTGCCAAATTCTCTCATTCCCTCTCGCTTCTTCCTGCGGGTTTCCCGTCCCGACCGAAGCCGCGTAAGCCGAACCTGTTAGCACTTAATTGCACCGATCACGTCTCATTTACATAAAATAAAAAAGAAACCGGATTATATGAGACTGAAAATATATGAGAGCTCTCTCTTTTTTTTTTTTTCCTTCCATTGTATCTGGCCTTTAAAAGCCTCCTAACATTCAGGATCCATTTTGTAGTGATACGAGTGAATGCCTCATGAGTACCTAAAAAGCATGAAATGTCTGGATTTCCACTGGGTTGGAATGACTGTTGGTTTTAAGAGCTGAAATCAACGTTGTGTACTTCTGTAGCTTTTGCTACGGACACTCCACAGGAAAACTACTAACGTCCCCGTATGCACGACGGCAGTTCATTTAACATAGCAGTCAACTCCATTTATTAAGCTGTGACCTTCCTGCTGTGTTAAAGATGTTACCGCGTATGAATACGCTATTCAGTATAAATAGATGTTCGAAAGAGATACAGATATGAATAGAAGACAGTTCTCCCAAAGTATATAATTGGGACTAGGGGTATGCATTGGCACTGAGATCCCATGAGACACAACAAAATAGTCAACGGGAGTTTTATTTTTTATTTTGAATTTACCTTGTTTATACTTTCCTCCCATGTAGCTGCAGTTGCAGTAGTTTAAATTCAGCTGCTACTTTTATTTAGATTTTGGGAAATGGAAATTAGAAAATCGCAGGTGGGTACAAAAAATATTTACGTGATATAAAAAACATCTATGTAAAAGAAAGATTAAGTCCAAGACTGATGTAGCGACAATGCTGACATTATCTACCAGAAAACAAAAAAAAACTCCAGCTTTGTCCATGACGACTTAAATACGGATAGAAATAAAGGATACACCCCTGTAAAGTTTGATATGCTGCAAACTAACTGAGCGATTCACGATTCCGGATGACGAAAGCCATCCACATCTGGAGCAGTGGGCTGTTGGACTAACCCGGGCCCCTCCCTCCCTCCCTCCCTCTCTCTCGCTTCACCACAAAGACTGATGAATGGCTGAAAGCTCGTTCTTCATGGTGGGGTGTGACAGGTTTATCACGCTTTAACGCTGTGCAGAGAGAAGGGGGACTGTGTGTTTCATGGCTTTTTAAAATTCGTCAGAGATAAAATAAAGCCGAACATATTGCCTTTGTGCGGGACCACCCGTCACCGAGCCCCTCCCTTCCCTCCATCTCCATCTCTTTTGGCACTAAGGCTACGCACATCCATCAAGCGTATGCGGTCTGATCGCAAACAGCTGTCAACAGAAGGCCTAGAAATTGATGAAGCCCGATGCTGGAGTGCAAACCTCCCCCGTTGCAAGATGCATGTCTCCGAGGGCTCAGAGGCTAGAAACAAAGTTAAATCAATAACAGGGACAGGGGAGTATCTGGACTAACCTGGGAACCCATCTCTGACAACTAATTACGATGCCATTCGGAATCAGGCAGTCAGTTTATCAAGCCCCGACCTTCAGGTCAACATAATCCGCCAGCCGCGAGCGCCGAAAAACACTCCACCGTTTCTGATAACACATCTCACTAAATCTCAACTGTCACACTGCAATTTTTTTTCAAAGTTTTATTTGCATTTACTCCACCATAAACTCGACTTAGATGTCTCACAAGGCTCAGAGAGGCTTCCTGAGCCAAACCAAGATTCCGTCTTACTGAGAACACAGAATAGTTTCAGCTTCAAAACATGATTCCTTAGGATACTATCGATTCCTGCATCTGTAGATCAGAGAATAGTGTGTGTGTGTGTGTGTTTGTAGATGGGGTGGGGGAATGGGGGAGCGGGCAACATGCCTCCAACTGCTGCTTTATAACGAATCAAGTGGCAAGGTCACCATGTTCATGGTGCCAAAGACTAAACTCCTATTGAGCCAAGATAGTTGCGGATTTTTCCTTCTATGGCTGTGTTAGATCTCTGCATGCTACCGTATTTCTTTTGTCTTTTGTATATATAAAAAAAAAGTCTGTAAGAAAAAAAAAAAAAGAACTGGCTGTAGGCTTTTCTCTTGTTTAAAAGCTCTATTTAATTCAGAGTACCTGCATAGTTCTACAAACTTGGCCAAGTCTGGTTTAGCCAGCAGCGTTTCAATTCAGAGATAAAAACTAAAAAACAAGACAAAGAAAAAGAAAGATACAACGCAGCCGTCTGAGCCAAGTGCTTGAAATCTTTATTTATTTCCATTTCTGCTTTAAATTAAATTACATTAAGGAGGGGTTCCCTAGATGGTAAATAATATATTACATGAAATGGAATGCTCCATCTGATTTGCCATGGCAACTGGCCTGGCTATCACATAATTGGCCGTGATCCCTCTTCTCCCAGCCTATTGACACAGACCTTATCAGGCATTCTGGTCACTGGCTGGGAATCGCAGCTTTTCTTATGACTCTTTTTGCCCTGCTCTCTAAGCTGCCTATTGAGCTCAAGCAAGCAGGCAGCAGCCAATACAGTCGCACAATGAAGCACATTCTGGACATTCGCTCTTGTTTGTTTGAGCCATAAGCACCCGTTATTATACAAATGTTGTTTTTCTTGAAGCATCCTTGAAACTGGATGTCGCACAACAGCGCAGATTATTGCGTTTGATAAAAGAAGGAGACGAATGGCAGCAAAAGAAGAAGTAGTATAAGAGAGGAGATTTTGGATCTTATGGCAGTGGAAGAGCCAATCAGTGTGCAGAAGGACCAAAATGCAGCCTGTGCAACTGCTAAAACCCAGTGGACCGACAGCAGGCACAAGTCCATGCTCATGGGACTGCTGTTACTTTATTTACAGCACTACATAAGCTCTGAGCTTAACCAAATACATCTACTTCATGATTATTATATTGGACTTTTCCATTACATACAAAGGTTCTTTAAAATTAACATATAGATTAAATCTTTTTTTCATGAAATATCACATATTTTGTCTTAATCCCATAGAAACTTCGCCCTTTTTCCCTGTTGTGCTTTAGTAAATATTTCCAGGAATGGGAAATAGGCCAGTATGTGATGATGTCAAACGCCTGATTTCACCATGTGATCAATTCAGCTCTGTTCAGAAACGCCCTGGCAGCTAAACAAACATAAAAGTGGAGCACAAAAGTGAAAACTAAGCAAAGAACAGGAACAAGAGAGAACTAAACTTCCAATATTGGATAGAGGATGACAAACAATAGCTGGTAAGCAAGCCACCATAGAATTAGCTGTAGTTAATATCTAGCTTATGGCTAGCTTTAAATGCTTAGGTTATGCCTATTTTTAGTTTGTTTTAATTTTTTGGTGATTATGCTGAATAAAAAACCCATCTGATGATTGAGGAACCTAAGGGGGTTTGGGAAATTGCAGAAGATTTGCAATTTTTTGGTCATGGACACCATTCCAGTTATATATATATATATACACTCACCAGCCACTTTATTAGGTACACCTTACTAGTACCGGTGTGGTCTTCTGCTGCTGTAGCCCATCTGCCTCAAGGTTCGACGTGTTGTGCGTTCAGAGATGCTCTTCTGCATACCTCGGTTGTAATGAGTGGTTATTTGAGTTACTGTTGCCTTTCTATCAGCTCGAACCAGTCTGGCCATTCTCCTCTGACCTCTGGCATCAACAAGACATTTGCACCCACAGAACTGCCCTCACTGGATATTTTCTCTTTTTCGGACCATTCTCTGTAAACCCTAAAGATGGTTGTGCGTGAAAATCCCAGTAGATCAGCAGTTTCTGAAATACTCCGACCAGCCCGTCTGGCACCAACAACCATGCCACGTTCAAAGTCACTTAAATCACCTTTCTTCCCCATTCTGACGCTCGGTTTGAACTGCAGCAGATCGTCCCTGATCCTGAGTCTTTTTCCTCACTGCCCTTGGACTCGGCCACAGATACTTTCCTCTCATCTCTTTCCTCAACTATGGACTTCCTCTGCCCTATGTCCACTAAACCCAAGAAAACTTCTTGTTCTGCTCCTTGGCTTTCAGATGTGCTGCGCAACAATCGAAGAGAGCTAAGATCATCAGAGAGAAAGTGGAAGAAATCACAACTTGATGCAGATCTTGATTCTTACCGAACACTCATGGCCAAGTTCTCCTCAGATGTGACTTCTGCCAAGACTTCCTTCTACAAGGAAAAGCTTGAAGCTTCCTCACATGACCCTCGGAAATTCCACAACATCATCTCTTCTCTGCTCAACCCCCCGGCTCCACCTTCTTCATCCTCCCTGACTGCAGAAGACTTTGCTTCTTTCTACCAGGAGAAGATTGAGGAAATCTGCCGGACCTTCACTTCAGCCCCGACTGCACTTACATCTCAGAGTATGGACTCCCCTACACCTTTGTTGTCACATTTCTCAACTGTAACAGCAGAAGAGATTCTAAAACTCATCCAGGCTTGCAATCCTACCACCTGCCCATTGGATCCACTCCCTTCCACTTTGCTGCAGACCATCTCGCAAGACCTTCTGCCCTTCATTACAACTATCACCAATAGATCCATAGCATCTGGTCAGGTACCAACTACCTTCAAGAGAGCAAGGGTTATTCCCATCCTGAAGAAACCTGCTCTGGATCCATCAGACATCAGTAACTACAGACCGGTATCACTTCTCTCGTTTCTTTCAAAAATTCTTGAACGCATTGTCTTTAATCAACTGTCTGTCTATCTCTCACAGAACAACCTCCAAGACCCCAACCAGTCTGGCTTTAAAGCAGCTCATTCCACAGAGACAGCCCTTTTAGATGTCTCTGAGAAACTACATGCTGCTAGATCAGCCAATCTCTCATCCATCCTTATCCTCCTTGACCTTTCAGCAGCGTTTGATACGGTTAACCATAAGACTCTCTTAGCCACCCTCAGGAGTCTTGGGATATGCGGATCAGCTTGGGAATGGTTCGCTTCCTACCTGGAAGGACGCTCATATCAGGTAACATGGAGGGGAGTGACATCTGCTCCACGCAGACTCTCCACTGGTGTCCCACAAGGCTCAGTACTTGGTCCTCTTCTTTTCTCCCTGTATACTCACTCTCTTGGTGAAGTTATTTCCTCACATGGGTTCTCTTACCACTGCTATGCTGATGATACACAACTTATCTTCTCTTTCCCACCTGCAGATGCCACAGCTTCTGACCGGATCTCTGCATGTCTGGCAGAAATTTCATCATGGATGACTGCTCATCAGTTAAAGCTTAATCCTAGCAAAACTGAGCTGCTCTTCATCCCAGGTGATTCATCCCCAGGTCATGATCTTGCTATATCCTTGCACAACGATCTGATCTCCCCTTCAGCCACAGCTCGCAACCTTGGGGTAACCATGGACAATCAACTGTCCTTTTCCTCTCATGTTGCTAATGTGACTCGCTCATGTCGGTTTCTTCTCTACAACATTAGAAGGATTCGACCATTTCTGTCCACACAGGCTGCTCAGGTACTTGTTCAGTCTCTTGTCATTTCTAGACTGGATTACTGCAATGCACTGCTGGCAGGTCTACCTATGAACGCAATCCGTCCTCTGCAAATGATCCAAAATGCAGCTGCCCGGCTTGTTTTCAACCTGCCAAAGTTCTCTCATACCACCCCGCTGCTGCGATCCCTCCACTGGCTTCCGGTAGCTGCACGCATCAGATTCAAAACACTGATGCTGGCCTACAAAGCCAAAAATGGACCAGCTCCCTCTTACCTCAAAGCCCTCATCACTCCTCGCACTGCACCCCGCACCCTCCGATCTACCAGCACTGCTCGACTGGTTCCACCATCTCTCAGGGTAAGAGGCAAGTATACTACAAGACTCTTCTCTGTACTGGCACCAAGGTGGTGGAACGATCTTCCCCTAGAGGTCCGGACTTGACCATGTCTACATGCCTAAATGCATTGAGTTGCTGCCATGTGATTGGCTGATTAGAAAATTGCGTTAACGAGCAGTTGGACAGGTGTACCTAATAAAGTGGCCGGTGAGTATATATATATATATATATATATATATATATATATATATATATATATATATATATATATATGTATATAAAAAGTGTCACTTGTGCAAAATATCATCGGTTCACTTTTGTAAATGATTTATTGATTAACTGGTACCCATGAGGACTAAGAGAGAGAGAATAAGAATTTCTGTCATGTTCGTTCTAATAAATACTGCTGATACTGCAAGAGCAAGGAAACACTGGATAATTGTTATTATTACTGGGAGAAAAAAAGCGCATCGTTGTCTATTATTATGTTAAGATTATACAGTATTCAATAATTAGATTCCTCGGTGGTGTCCCATTCAGGGTTTATTCCCACCTCGTGCCCAGCGTTCCCGGGATCGGCTCCGGAATGACCGGGACCCCGACCAGCACAAAGTAGATTCTGAAGACGAATAAATGACTGGATAAATTACATAGTACTTAGTTTCCCTTTCATTGAAAGTGACATCTAAAGGTTTTTGTTTGTAGACAGGCAGACCAATCATTGAGCTTAAGACCAAAGAAAGAACACATATTCTAATGAGTATGACCTGATCTTGAGCCTGGACAGAATGGACTTCTCAAATGAATGAATATTGATTTCATGTGTACACATGATCCTGAACACCAACAAAAACCACTATGCAATAGTGGCAATGAAGTGTCCTCACTAACAGATAATCAAAGCAGGGCTGAAGTGTGTTTAGTTCAGTGACAGTTAGTAGGAAATGGGGGCGGGGTGAGAATGTTGGTATTGTGGATGTAAATGGATGTCGATGAAAAGAGCGGTTAATAAGTTTAATGTTGCACTTTAAAGTAATGAACTGGCAACAAATGAGTTGTGAGGTAGGTGGATTGAGTGGAGTCTGGCTTCTCCCTTACACTCCATGCCTCAAATTCAGTTTTTTATGTGCCCTCACCTGCACAATTGCCACTTTGGCCTGGTAGAAGGAGTAAAGGAGTTTACTGTACACAATAAATGAAGCTATTCTCCTAAGAAAGAATAGTCATCCATGACCCAGGGGTAGAGATGACTACCCCTGAGTGTCCCCTCAGTCTATCTGATCATTGATGTGCACCCAAAGGAGCATGTAATACTGTGCCACCGCCACACGTGTTCCCTGAAAAGAAATAGACGGTGATAATATTTTATTTCTTCCAAACACCACACTCCATCTCTTGGAGCTGCAGGAGCAGGAGGTGATTCATTTCATGGCACCAGGCAAAAACCTTCCACTAGTAGTCCCCTAGTCCTCCTGTTTCTCTTCACTGATGCAATCCATTTGGACAGAGTGGTAAACATTTTTCTGAAAATGGCACGATTCTGAGTTGCACTAAAAGCCTTATGTGTAGAACGTAAATAAGGATGGAGACAGAGCAGATCTCTAGAGGGTTCCTGTCCTGGACATTCTCATGTCCGTGGTACAGGTGGAAAGGCAAACAAAATGTAGCCACATGCTGAGATAATCTAACAGCCAGTTCATCATGCTATCACCAAGCTGTATTGATTGACCCGAGCTCTTCCCCAGCAGGGTTGGCTGATGGTATTGAACGCACTGGAAAAGTTACGGAACATGATTCGCACTACCTTGTCCTTGTAAGAGAAGGGTATGTAATACAGATACAAAAATGGCATCACCTACATCTATGCAGTACGTAAACTCTAGCAGGTCTCGGTGAGTCTTGAGGAAAGATCGGCCTCTTTTTTTATAATGTCAGATGATGAGGATGTATTTTAAGAGGGGTTTTCCATCATGACAGAACTTCACTACAGACCTTTGTGAGATTACATATACAGGTTTTAAGTTATCTGGCACCGTATGCATGTTCAACTCCCTTCCCTGTTGTAAAGCTGTGATGGATCGAGTGGGTGTGTTTTTAGATGTGGTATTGACCATGTCCATGATATTCCTGGAGCAAGAAATTGTTTTTTCTTTCATGGACAAGAGTGGGGAAGGTGTGGGAGGATTTATGTGAGCTGCCAGTGGAACAAAGTCGATTAAGGACGGGGAGCTAGGTCCATGAACGTAGGCTGGTGGCCAAGGTTATTGCCAGCAATTAGCAGAGAGGGAGGGGCATCAAAACTGTTCAAAGAACAGGTTCGACTTTTTTGCCCTTTCCTTTATCCGACCCCTACCCCTCTGACTGTCTTATATCCTGTTGTTTTCCTCATACATTGGCATCTTTCAGTTCTTCCACTTTTTTCCTTTCCTTGAAATCTTTCTGAACGTGCTCTGCCTCATCCACCCTTTTCCCATCAAGATAACCCTGATGTCCTTAGAAATCCATTGCTTATTTTAGTGGAAGCAATTGACATCCTTTTTAGAGACATCTCTGAAAAGTAGAGCGATGCAGTATGTTATATGTACTTAGATGGAGCTGCATGCTCCTCCTAAGCATTTTCTCAGACTGTATCCCCAGAACCAGCATGCCACATAGTGCTGGGAAGATGACAAATCCCAGGCTCATCGCTTCTTGGCAAACAGAGTGGGCGAGGTCTAGCCCAAACATTGGCTCCAGGCGTTAGGCAACGGTTGTCATTCTCTATTAACGCCCCTTTTGATTGGTCTTTGTGGCTGTGGAAACGGCAAACAGCTGCATGCAAATCTGTCGGTAGCCGCCCCCTCTGTCCCCCCAGGGTTCTTCCACCATTGTCCTGAACTCTAACCACTGCTGGAGACATTTCTCAAGGGAAAGGATGTAGAGAAGGAGGGAGTGTTGTCTTTAGAGGAGGATGAGAGGCCCCACTGGGGGCACAGCAGGGATTCCTCATGACTGTTTGTCTTCTTTGTCATTCAATTCTCGATATTACCAGCCGGCAACATCTTGGGAAAAGGGGGGGGGGTGTCTGAGAGTTAAGCATTACCTCCATCATGCTCATGCCTTCATAATCCAGCCTTCATAAAAAACAGAGAGCTTATGATACTGTACATGAGATGAAGTCAAGAGTTTCTAAGCGGTTTAGAAAAGGCAGGGAAATCAAGAGAGTGTTTAGCATTTGTTTTTCAGCTTCTTTCAGCTTCAACGCAAGACGTAGCTCAACTTGGCACACAGCAGATAATTAAGTATCAAAAAGAAGCATTGTGTACATGATCAACAAGGCTCAAATTAATTCCACAAATCAGTGTGCTAAATCCCTTTGGCACAAAGGAAAAAACAAACATATCCAAAAGTATCGGGCTGGAAAGCCTTTAAAAAAAGCCTGCTCTTTTACTCTGATATACCTCCAATTTTAAACTGTCAACTCTGCACTTTTAGACAAGTAAAATATGGCACCAAAACAATTTGGACTATCTCAGTAATAATATATGGCATAATGGTGTGCTATTAGGGTGAGTTGCTAACCCACAATAAATGTGAACAGCCTGGATTTGAGGAGGTAATTGTCAGTAGAAGACTGGCATTATACCGAGGAAACGTCTAGCCATGTCAGAGGCACAGTGCGGCTGCACTGCCATCTCATGTAACATTCATGCCATGCTGCACTACCTTGTGGTAAGCAGTTACTGGAGGAAGCCAAGAGATGAGATGACTAACCCCGAAGGCTAAAACCAGCCTTCCCGTCGAGGTGCTATTGAGAACTCTGAAATTCCGATATCTGCGTTCGGAAATAGCACTGGAGAAAAACGTGGGAGCTCTATCTGTGGCCAGAGTCCATTTTCCTGAGGCTGATCTTTCTCCAACCGAGCTTACATGCTGCTAACAATGGCTTTGTCTCAGGTTCCAGTCACTCTTGATTTGTATTCATGACAAAAGGTTTTTTTTCTTCATATAGCTTCCATGTACACTTCAACCCCCCAGAAAATTGTGCGACAGACATATTGTTCATACTGTGCATGTTGATTCGTGTCCCTTGAATGAGATGTGGGCTTTTTCACCCCCTTTACGTCTTCAGCCGAAACTAAGCGCGGTAGAGAATAACACTCAAGTGAACTTGCCAGCACAAATGTAGGTCTTGTCGCCGTGAGTTCCTGGAATCCACCTGGTTTAAGCTTAAAACTCACAGGTAAAGGTGAGAGAGGCCTGCCAGCACTGGCCACTATCTCAAAAAAAAACTCTCTTCATGCAGAAGAACTGTGGGTGGCATACATCTCACGCCAAATAAATGCTGCTTTGAGGTTACGGCTGACTCACCGCACTTCAAAACAACTTATCGAAAGGTGATAACATGTCTTATGACACTATTTGTCATAATGAAAGCAAAGACAGAAGGAGACCTATATATATATATATATATATATATATATATATATATATATATATATATATACGTATATATATATATATATATATATATATATATATATATATATATATATATATATATATATATATATACGTATATATATATATATATATATATATATATATATATATATATATATATATATATATATATATATACGTATATATATATATATATACGTATATATATATATATATATATATAAAAATATACAATTTTGGGTGACGTACAAGTTGTGAAAAGTGAAACTAGAAAACACTACAAGTTCAAAATATCTTCTCGCTTTAAACAGGTGTCACTCTACCACCACCTCCACCACCTCCAGCACTAGCTCACACGCCGGCTGCGAGAGCTTCCAGAGCTGAGGATGAATCATAACGAACCCCACGCTCATAATCCTCAAAGGATTATGAAGGTAATCCATAATAAGGCTCATCACAAAACCTCATAGAAATTACAATCATTAGAAGTGTTCCACGAAATGAGATGGCTTTCGTTTATTGTGCCCGCTTCTCCGTAGGGAAAAGCCTTAGTAGTTCTTACACAAAAACAGTCGTATTTTGCATCAACCTACACATATATTAAAAGCAGATAAGACTGTTCAATGGAGCGACTGTTTAAAGGGTATTTTTTTGTCTATTTTCTTTGAGGTTTAAATCTGGGATTTTTATTTTTACCGAGCAGAAATTCCCTCCTGGACTCTTCATTCATTCATTCATCTACTACCGCTTATCCGAACTACCTCGGGTCACGGGGAGCCTGTGCCTATCTCAGGCATCATTGGACATCAAGGCAGGATACACCCTGGACAGAGTGCCAACCCATGCAACTCATTCATTCACTCACTCACTCACGCAATCACACACTAGGGACAATTTTCCAGAGATGCCAATCAACCTACCATGCATGTCTTTGGACCGGGGGAAGAAACTGGAGTACCCGGAGGAAACCCCCGAGGCACGGGGAGAACATGCAAACTCCACACACACACACACACACACAAGGTGGAGGCGGGAATCGAACCCCCAACCCTGGAGGTGTGAGGCGAACGTGCTAACCACTAAGCCACCATGCCCCCACCTCCTGGACTCTTGTTCTGTATAAGTTAGTGCGCTGAATTATACTGACATCCTTTAGCTAGCTAATAGTTCGTTTGGATCAACTAGGGGTGTAATGAAGAACAGCAGAAAAGCACTTGTACAGCCATGATTTTATTTTCATTGTCCGAATTCCTTGTAAAATGCTTCCTCTGAATTCCTCTCAGTTAAATGCTTGATTTTTTTTTTTTTTTTAGATGTTTTGTCAGATAACATTGTATTGCATTGTATGAACATGATTCTGTTCGTCTGCTTGATATTTCCACACAGGAGACATTTTGATTCTCCTGCTTTGATATAGAGTAAAATAGTGTCTGTTCATCAAGCTTGACAACGCACACTCGCTTTTCGATCCTTCCTTCGAATCTTTCTACGTTATTCACCTAATATTTCTTCCTTGTTCATATTCAGCTGACAATCTCTAGTCACAGTGGGAAATTTTTGCTTCTGCAAATCATTCGTTATTCTCTTCTCATTACACTGATAGAGCAGCTGTTCCATTTGGCCGATAAGGCTGTAAAAGCAGTGATCTCTGAGCTACAAACGAATGAGCTCTGTCTAAAGGTAAGTGCTATAAATTATCAGCACTGGATCCGTGTTCCGTCATCTGACCTGAGTGCTTCTTTCAGACTGCAGAACACTGAGGGATTATCATCATCTATTAATGAAGCTCCAGACCAGAAAGGTCTCATGCAGCTAAAGAAGGCATCTGCAATCTGTTCTTTTTGTTAGTTAAATCTGACCCGAAACAATTCATTCTAAACATCTCAGCATAGGCATCAGCTCCATCTGACTGTGTCCTTGAGTCCTTAAAAAATCCTAATAATAAACGGGTGCCGTTAGAGGCTGTTAGCATTAATGAGATCAAATGAGATCATTTTAAATACAGATTAGTGTCTCCGGTTCATTTGGGCAAAACACAATTTCAATTAACACTTTATAGCATGTATGATAAATGTGGTGAACAACGAGCCAGTGGTGCCACAGGAATTATATTTAAACACAGTAAGTCATTTAGCTCATAGTAAGGTTAATAATTAAAAACGATAATCTATAGGGTTTTTAAGATGCTCTAAGCAACACCGTACTGCTATAATTACATTATTAGGCCTTCGATGACGGAAAATCTAATGAAACGCTGTAACATAACGCGAGCAGATGTGCACCGCGGGATAGTCATATAGCACATCTGTCAGGGCTCTGTGATGAGTTAAAATGTGTGTTAATTGAAATCTTTTTTGTCCAGCAGAACTTCAATTTTGGATAGTTATTAACACGTACAGTTGCGTGGCGTAGCAGCACCCCACGTCACCTAAAAGGGGTGATGAAAATCTCACAGCTGCAAATGAAACATCTGTCAAAGACTGAAGAAACAGTTTCAATGAAAAGGAGACTTGCGTGTCCCAAAGGCACAAGGCTTTGGATGTGATACTAGAATAGACCTGAGAAAGACCAGAGGAAGTTAATAATTAAAAACTGCTCCATAGGTCATTGTTTATGTTTCTTATTAAACCCTCAGCAGGCCCCACGATCTGCCAAGCATGTCCTGCAGATTACCGAATAAATAAGAAGCATAATATTTTCCCTCTGCGTCAAAGATGAAGTGAACCGTGACGGGGAACGGAGGTGTTGTGAACCATGTGAAGCAAAGCATGTTTTGTGTAAACTGCTGGGGCCCTTAAGAATGTTAATCATCAACCACATTAACATAACACAGAAATTATGGGGACTCCGTATTGTTGGATTTTCATTAACACGTCGACGTGCAAAAGCGTAAAAACCCAGAAGTGTGAACTCTGTAATGCGCTGCGCTTTAAAGAGGACTGCAAATTCCGAATCCCCGTCGGAGCTGGAGAACAGCGTCTCTCCATGTAGCAGACAGAGGAACGTCTAAATCGAGAGATACATGGGATTTAAATGTCAGTGGAACGTTAGGGTTCTATAAGGGTCCCTCGCCATTTTCCTTTCAATAACCAGGAGGTTTAGGAAGGAAGGAAGGTTGGGGGATAAATCCAGAATTGCAGCTGGCCTACTTCTGTGAACATCCCTGTGTAATGAGAAGGTGTGGGAGTTTCAGGTAGGATGCAGAAGCTGCACTTTAACGTGTTAAATATAGAAAAAACACTACAAAAGATGTAGTGATCTAAAAAAAACCAAGGTCAGAGAAACATAGAAACATTAAATTAGTTAAATTAGACGTGTTTCTTTTCTCCACGTGCTTTAACAACCAAAAGAGAAACAGCAGAGGGTTTAAAGTCAGACAGGAGTAACAAGCAACAGGTGGCACTAATTAACTACAACAGGAAGTAACGACCATATATGGAAAGCGGAAATCCAAACGGGACAAAATGGAATTTATTTTGACCCTCGAGTTAGTTTCGACTCCCAGGCATTTTCTTCTATAATGAATTCTATTTTTACTATTGAATTACCTCAGGAAATGATGACTATCTATGGAAAACCGAATGTTGCATAGATTTTTAATAGCTAGCCATAGCCGTGAATAATGACCATATATGGGAAGATGAAGGCCAAACAGCAAAAACAAACAATAAATGTTGGTGTCACCTTCCAGACAATTTATTTTTAATTTTCTTAATTATTAATATTAGCTATTGATATTAACTTTTTCAGCAACAGGAAATAAAGACCATGAAAAAAGATGAATGAATGTTAAGTAGAATTTTTTTTACTTATTTTAACTTGTTAGACTCAGCTGAGTTTTTTAGTATTAGTATTAGTTAACAATATTAATTATGCTATAAACTATATTAATAGAAATAAAAATGTTTAATCGCATGTTTATAAGCTCCAAAGTAATGGCTGGTATATATTCAGGTGTAAGTGTTAAATCGGAAATTCTCTCACTCACTCACTCACTCACTCATTTTCTACCGCTTATCCGAACTACCTCGGGTCACGGGGAGCCTGTGCCTATCTCAGGCGTCATCGGGCATCAAGGCAGGATACACCCTGGACGGAGTGCCAACCCATCGCAGGGCACACACACACACTCTCATTCACTCACACACTACGGACAATTTTCCAGAGATGCCAATCAACCTACCATGCATGTCTTTGGACCGGGGGAGGAAACCGGAGTACCCGGAGGAAACCCCCGAGGCACGGGAAGAACATGCAAACTCCACACACACAAGGCGGAGGCGGGAATCGAACCACCAACCATGGAGGTGTGAGGCGAACGTGCTAACCACTAAGCCACCGTGTAAACCGGAAATTACCTTTTAAAAATATTTAAATGTGTGTCCGTCACTATAAAAATAATGACTGCGGAGTGAATATTGTCTTAATTGCACCAAGTCCACTAAAATCCTTTCGCAGTTTTGGTGAAACACATTTCCATTTAAGTGGAAGGAAAAAATGCCATTTCACTGAAAATGGCAACAGAACATAAAGGTTAAGTGTGATCATCCCCTTACACACACCATCACAGAACCATAAAAATGAAAAACAGGCCGGATCTCTCGATAATGCACGGCGGAGTCGGCCCCTCGGCCCTGGGTGCTCTCTGTGGGAATACGCTACACGGAGAGGTCAATGGTGATAGTGAAAATCAAACAAGAACAGCCTTTGTGCGTTTTTTTTTTTTCTTTCTTTCTTCTCTCCAAGCACATTTTTTCACCTCTCCCTCCCCTTTCACAGAGCGCTGGCTGCATTTCCTGAGCTGCAGTGGGCCGGATTACCAGGGTATGTTTTTACCTGCAAACCAGTCTTAGCAATTCTTTTGTTAGCAGCTGACCCTTGCTTGTGTGACCTTTTATTTCACTCCTGCTCAGGAAGAAAAGCAGAGACATCATGCTTGGCTGCAGCCCACATGGATTACGAATACAGTGGCATGCATGCTGTGAAAGGCCGACCTGGCCTTGAAACCGCGTCTCTGTCCAATTAGCATTCCGCTGTTACAGTATTATCAACACTGTCTGTGTTTGTTTGTTTTTTTTCCACATAAACTGAATGTTTTTTTTCCTGCTTCTGTCTGTGGTAATTAATTCATGCCAGTGTGCCTGTTTTTGGATATTTAAACATGCTGAATTAACACAAGGAGTCTATAACGCATATTCCGTTAGCGTTTGGCTAAAGCTTTGTTATTTCATTATGACAATTGAGGCAGTGGGCCCTTGCAGCAAACATTGTCAAATTTAAAAATAATAATAAAATAAAATAAAAAAACAATTTAATTTTCTACCTCCAGTACAAAATGTGCTTTTCATTTCGTATTGTCTTCAGCATGCTGTCCACAAACTAAATTTCAAACGAAAGAGAAATATATATTGCCTATTTTCATTACGAGCATTTCCATATACTCTGGGTCGTGTTCTTCTCCTCTTGTACAATGCGAGCTTAATAAAGAAATCTTAGCAAGAGAGGCGTTTATTAAATGAAGGCGAGTGTTCTTCGAAGTCTCCGCCGTGTAAATATTGTGTTACGAGCACGCTTATTTCCTGTTGTTGCAAGCGCATTCCTGACAACTTGATTAAAGTTAAAAGCTTCTTCTATACATTAAAAAATACAGCTTTGTCATTACAACTGCCAAGGCAAGCAAGCACAAGAGGGACCAAAGTGGCTCCGAGCTGCTTACATTACTGTCAAAGTGTTCTTTTACGTCCATCTGTGCTTCACCGGCTTTTTAACTGCTCATACAAAGATGACGGCGGCAATATAAAGAGAGACGGAGCTTTATTTTACACCCCTGATTCATGTCAAAAGCTTATGATGTGTTAATCTGCAAACTTACACACCAGAGAGGAATCACAGCCCCGGTCGGCAGCTAGGTTAAGATTTAAGGTGAATCTTATGTCCCTGAAATTTGAATAGCCGTAAGCCGCGACCCGCAGCCCATTAGATCCGGCGGCTGTTCATCACCCGGGTGTAAAAATCAGTCTTTTTTTTTTTTCAGTCAGATGTAAACAGATAATAAAGACAAGTTGAGGCAGAAAGCTTCAGGCTTTTAAACCCTACTGGTTTTAAGGTGCTGATTTCAATTTGCTTAGGCTTGACTCCTCTCTAAACATCACAGTGACCACATATGAGGCATTATTGCATTTCATTTTTCTGTACGAAAGAGTGATATTTAAAAATAAATAAAAGAAAGTTTGCATGTTCTCCCCGTGCCTCGGGGGTTTCCTATGGGTACTCCGGTTTCCTCCCCAAAAGGTCCAAAGACATGCATGGTAGGTTGATTGGCATCTCTGGAAAATTGTCCGTAATGTGTGATTGCGTGAGTGAATGAGAGTGTGTGTGTGCCCTGCGATGGGTTGGCACTCCGTCCAGGGTGTATCCTGCCTTGATGCCCGATGACGCCTGAGATAGGCACAGGCTCCCCGTGACCCGAGGTAGTTCGGATAAGCGGTAGAAGATGAATGAATGAATGAATGAATAAAAGAAAAGAAAGAAAGAAAGAAAGAAAGAAAGAATTCTTCACAGGCAGCTCAGTAAGCTCGTCTGGATGGCATTGTTTAAAACTCTCAACTCTAACGTTTTTTTTTTTTTTTTCTGTTTGTAGAGCATCTGAACGATTTTTCATTCTCTGCGGCACTTTATAGGAAATAGGCTTTGTTCCGAGTTAGAGAAAGTGCGCTATCACAGAACGGGTCTGTCAGCTGAAAACGATTCAGTGAAGAATCACTTTATAAAGAATCACTTTATGAGTATTTGCCTAAATACGTTCTTACTTCAGTTAGCATATTCAGCTGAGTTTACTGTTCAAAAGTGGCTTTATTTTATCTCCTTTCATCTGAAAGTTTTGGTGTTTTTAAAAAAAAATGCAGCATTTGGTGCAGTCATGAAAAGAAAAGAAAAATAAAATAAACAAAAACACGGGGCCTTTAAGCGGACGATCTGCGAGGCGATAGAAAGGTTTTAATCAGGATCTTTTAACGAAAGTGATCTGCATTCATTCCAGCTGGAGGGGATGAGATAATAGAAATAATAATGAGTGAAGTTTTACAAAACATGTCCGCTGAAAACGAGACGTATCACTGGGTGGCTTGTTTTGAATAAGCTTTTCTCGGTGACACAACAGGAGTCTGAATAGCGTTCGGTGATGCCAGCTGGAAAACCTGTCGCTGTGAGAAGGATCGTCGGTGCTAACAAGTTCGTCATGGTTGGATTGCGATGCGGCAGATAGGACCGGTCTTGTTTCATGGATGGTTTCCACTGGGCTGCGATGGATAAATCATATTTCTGGTGTAGTTGTACTTGGGTTGTCAGTGTATTGTTTAACCGTGAATTTCGCAGGGCAAATACGGTTATATTTCACAATCGGCGCCAACACGCCGTACCCCTATGATTCAGGGTTGGGCGACAAAGAAGCTACAGCAAAACAAAAGCAAATGGGGCGTAAAAGCAGGATGACAGAGTGGACATTTATGGTGGGTAACAGATACATAGCTCACTCTTTTTGTAATGAGAACTAGAAATACTGGCCCAGTGCTTAGCGAGCTCCAGTGAGCCATAAGCCCTTTCTCACAAGGAAGTCGCTGTCAAGCCATCAGAGACTTGTGGATTTATAGGTCTGGTCTTCTCTCGTTCAATTTTTAAAAACCTTTATTTAATAACAGGAGGGTCATGGACTTATTTGAGCAGCAGGGCACATAGGGGTGGCACAGTAGAGCACCATGGAGCAGTTGGAGTTTACGTTCGCTTCTCAGAGGCACAGTGGCAGCAGTCGTTGTAGCAAAGCAATGTTATTAGATCTTACAGCCATAGCGTATAAAGTCAACATCCCAGCCTGTGAAACCAGGGAACCCTCCAGGAGCCGTCTATTTTAATACGCTTTACTCAAATCCTAATGTTCATAAGGTTTATCTGATCCAATTCCAGGAATTCCAACACTTGTGTCAAATAACGTGGTTCCGCCTTGGCTTATGCACGTTTTCGCTGGTTTCTGTGACCGGATTTAAGACATATCTTGTAGAGTTTTTTTTTTCTGTATCACAACTGATTTCCTGTTAAACACCAAATAGGATGTCAGCTTGGAACAAAAAAAAACATTTTGCACCTAAAGCAGCCAAGTAATACAGTATCTGTGTCACAAGACAGGGGCAGGTGTTTTTTCCACCCATTTATGCTGCTGCAGTTTAATTCCCAAGCTCCTTCATTTGCACAATATATTAAAACCCCACCTTCTTTCCAACTGCTCACGCAGGCTTGGCAAAGAACCCGAACCCAAGCTGAGCAGGCGGCTCCCAGCCTTTTGTCTGCCTTCCAAACCTTTTTGAAAACACGTAACAAACATCGGTTGCAGGAATTAGCGCTCGTTCTTGTCGAAGCCTGAACGATGGAGATTTATTTCATCCGTCTTCGTGCTGGCCTCTTGGTCTGGGCCTTTCAAATGCGGCAGCTATCGCGCTGCAGGGTTCCGCAATGAAACATGCCCTGGTGTCTGGTACAACACACAGAGCACAAAGGCTTTTAAAGAGCAGAATTATGCAGAGGCATGGCAGGAGGCAAAGACATGTTGGAGAAGCACCTTTAAGGACGCCTCGTCTTTGTCCTGTGACGTCAACATCTCTAGCCAGCGCTAAGGAACCCGGATCCCCTGTTGCGATACGGCTCTTTAAGGCATGTTTAAGTTTTCCTGAACTAATGTTGTGAGTAAGTCTGACAGGGATTAGGGCATTCCAACAGAGGAACAGGAGGGGGAACTGCATCCAGCAATGCCACCTTTTATCACTTCGTCAAACTTTAAAAGCAATACGAAGCACCATTTTGTGATTAGCAAGACGTGCCGTGACAGGTAGCCAAGAGGGATTATATATATTTATTTTTATTATCAGCCACAAAGGCTCGCTAGCTGGAAACATACAAAGCGTGGACTACTGCCGAGATCAGCTCTAAACCTCTGAAGAAAGCACAACCGTCCCAAGTGGACGCTTGGTGTCCTTCTAATATTAACACAATAAAAATAAATAATTAAAAAAAAAAACACATTTACTGAGAATATATCAAGAGTTTTCAAAAGTACAGATTTGTACAAAGACCATCATTAGCCACAAAATGAGAAGCAATTACCGAGAGGCCCTTTTGCAAGGGGGCTCCAAAGAAATGTGGTTTATGTTTGAAAAAAATTTAGCAAGAAGGCTGGGGGAAGGTAAATGGCTCCGAGATGGATAAGACATTGTTTTCAGTGAAACCCACACACATTCCTTATCCACATTGATGGATGACTGAATGATCATTCATCGCACTCGAAAATGTTCACGTCAAGCGAAACTGGAAACCTTAACTTCCTGTGTAAGCGTATAAGGAAGTGCCTTAAAGAAACGCCAGGCACAAATCTACACCTCATATCCTGCAGTAATATATTTCTTTCTCTTTTTTTTTTTTTTTTTTTTTTTTTTTTTTTTTTTTTTTTTTTTTTTATTATTGTCTGGTTTAAAGCTTATGTTCACAAAAAGTTCGGATTCTGCCAGCGCTGCGAATATCATGACGGAAAATCTGCCAATTGCTCGGCACCAAACAAAACAATTATTTCCCACCGCGATGATAAATTCCATCCAAAATAGAAAGCCACAACAGTGTGAAACAACAAGGCAAGAGTGGAGAAGAAAAAAAAAAAAAAACACGCTATAAAGTGAGCCTCTTTTACTTGTGCTTTGCAGTAATCAATGTTTGGCACACACATGTATGATTAAATCAGCTTTGTTCTAAAAAAAGAAGGGAAAAAAAAAACATTTAGAGCCTGGGAAAAGAGCAGGGAGAAATAATTGTTGTTCTGCAAACACATCAACATGAGATGAGATGATGGTGTGTGTGTGTGTGTGTGTGTGTGTGTTTGAAAACAAAAAAAGGAGGAGAGGGCTATTCCATGGCAGAACTTGTAATTACAACCAAACATACTAATCAAAGTCACAGAGAGAATGAATTAAGGCCACTGTTTTCTTAGCACAGCATTACAAACATTTGTTCCACCTCCCAAACTCGTCATCATGGCCGACAGCCGAGTTCGACATTTTGTGTGTTGAGATGCGGGAGACGAGGTGATTATAGGGGGGAAAAAAATTACCCATGTTCGAACTCAACCTCATCCACCATTACGGCAGTTCCTCTGAGTTAATCTGCATGATTTAACCGGATTAGTCCTGACGGAAAGTGTATGATTGTGAGCCCTTAAGGATAACGTAGAAAAGTGGTGTAAAATTCCACTTTAATCCCATAAACAGCGTTTAAACGCGTCGGTGGTACGAGCGTGAGACGCTTCGATTTAGCATACACGCTTGATTGTGAGCGGGAAAAATAAATATCTAAATAAATATCAGGTGTGTCAGTCAATGGCAGAGAGAGAGACACAGACAGACACAGACAGAGAGACAGACAGAGAGACAGACAGAGATAGAGAGAGAGATAGAGAGAGAGAGAGACAAAAAGACAGACAGAGAGAGAGAGAGGGACAGACAGAGACAGATAGTGAGAGGCAGAGAGAGACAGACAGACAGAAAGAAGCAGAGAGCAAGACAGACAGAGAGAGAGAGAGAGAGAGAGAGAGAGACAAACAGAAAGAAGAAAGAAGCAGAGAGCAAGACAGAGAGAGAGAGAGAGAGAGAGAGAGAGAGAGAGAGAGAGAGAGAGAGACAAAAAGACAGACAGAGAGAGAGAGAGGGACAGACAGAGACACATAGTGAGAGGCAAAGAGAGACAGAGACAGACAGAAAGAAAGAAGCAGAGAGCAAGACAGAGAGAGAGACAGAGAGACAGACATAGAGAGAGACAGACAGACAGACAGACAGAGAACCGTACCTTCAGAGTACTGATAAATGGTCATTAGGAACAGGAGGCCGTATAGCAGGGGACATTTACACAGTGGAGCAGCCATTTTGTTCTTCGAGATCCTCCAGACTCTGGACAATGATCGTGGTTTGAAGATGGATGAGCGGAAACTGACGTGGAAGAAGAAAATCCAGTATCCAGGGGAACGTCAGCAAGCGGTCGTTCGCCGTAAACCCTCACCGGTCATCTTCCATCTGAAAGCACATCGAAAAAAACCACAGATTGATTATTAGACACAAGGTAAGAATCGTAGGAGTTTCACCAGCTGCTTTTTCTCTACACAGCCAAATTCCACCATATTAATCTGTCACCATTATCACTTTCCACAGTGACAGCATAAAAACATAAAAGGGGGGAGTGAGCAGCACACGCAAGCCTTGAGAAAATTGTTCGAAATGACGACTAAATGGAGGGAAAAATGTGCATCTGTTTAGAAACCGGCAAAAGACATATTTTGTCTGTAGAAAATAAAACACAAACATGCAGGAGGACTGTTTTGGCTGGAACGCAGGACTGTAATGATCGGCTATCTGATGGGCTCCTTGACTCTCTGCTTTTAATGCTCTGGAGTACAGAGCTGTGTGAACGATGTCCACGAGCAACATCTGTACAGAATAAAACGTCAAATTCAACTCAGGTTTCAGGCGTCGCTTTAAATCGGACATGAGGGGAAAAAAAGGGGGCCTGAAGCAGTAGAGGTGATGGAACAGATCAGAGCGAGCGTATGTGGATTCGATAATCTAAGCCAGTCAGCGGCTTTGCGATCGGAATCAGAAGAAATTTTAGAAATCATTTTAGGTAAAGCACCATCATAAGTAATGAGCATCAACTGCAACCCAAAAATAAAATAAATAAATAAATAAATAAATCCTCTTGTGAGTTATGAGGATTCAGATTCTTTACTTCCAGAGAAGACAGTTCATGTCTCCCCAGATCTTGACTCTCCTCCCATCTTAATCTCCATCCTCTGTCCAGGGTGAGATACAGGAAATTTCACAGCAGAACCAGCAATCTCAGGGCCACAGCTTCCTCCCCACAGTCATTACCCTGCTGCTCTACATTACGCCGTCAGGCCACAGATGTTTAACTACCTGCACTCGGTCCTGCAGCTCTACTCTTTACTCTATATCATCTATATACAAATAGAGATCTGCTGTTTAGGGATTTAATGTCATTTCTTATAGCTGTTTATTGTCTAAATATATATACTGTAGTCACATATGTTTTTACACATAGGGTACTGTTGCATATACAATGCAAATATCTCATATATAGTCATAATATTTATACACGTGCATTAGATTTTCATTCCTATGGTTATCTAATCAATAAACTACTGCCCTTAGCCTTATTATTTCATTTTCATTATTTTATTTGTCTGTCTGTCTGTCTGTCTGTCTATCTATCTATCTATCTGCCTGTCTATCTATCTATCTATCTATCTATCTATCTATCTATCTATCTATCTATCTATCTATCTATCTATCTATCTGCCTATCTATCTATCTATCTATCTATCTATCTATCTATCTATCTATCTATCTATCTTCCTGTCTATCTATCTATCTATCTATCTATCTATCTATCTATCTATCTATCTATCTATCTATCTATCTATCTATCTGTCTATCTGCCTGTCTATCTATCTATCTATCTATCTATCTATCTATCTATCTATCTATCTATCTATCTATCTATCTGTCTGTCTGTCTGTCTGTCTATCTATCTATCTATCTATCTATCTATCTCTGCCTGTCTATCTATCTATCTATCTATCTATCTATCTATCTATCTATCTATCTATCTTCCTGTCTATCTATCTATCTATCTATCTATCTATCTATCTATCTATCTATCTATCTGTCTATCTGCCTGTCTATCTATCTATCTATCTATCTATCTATCTATCTATCTATCTATCTATCTATCTATCTATCTATCTGTCTGTCTGTCTGTCTGTCTGTCTATCTATCTCTACCTGTCTATCTATCTATCTATCTATCTATCTATCTATCTATCTATCTATCTATCTATCTATCTATCTATCAATCATCTATCTATCTATCTATCTATCTATCTATCTATCTATCTATCTATCTATCTATCTATCTATCTATCTATCTATCTGCCTGTCTATCTATCTATCTATCTATCTATCTATCTATCTATCTGTCTGTCTGTCTGTCTGTCTGTCTGTCTGTCTGTCTGTCTGTCTGTCTATCTATCTGTCTGTCTGTCTGTCTGTCTGTCTGTCTATCTATCTATCTATCTATCTATCTATCTATCTATCCACTTATATGTGTTGGTGATGTGTTTAGATTATAAATGTTGACTCATCTAAAGCTACTAATACAAAGTGAAGTGATAATTTAGCCATGCTGAGATACACAGTGCTGTGATACTTCCCTGTCTTTAGAAGTTCCATGAGGAAGATGCAGTTTCTTTGGGGTTTTTTTTCCAGAGCTCAGAGGTCGGAAATTCTGTGCTACAGCATTAAACCTTCCTATGTACGATAGGTACAGCCTGTTACACAACTAAGGGATTATGGACCCAGAAAGCGGTGCTAATTAGATATGTTTGGTTAATTTATTTTCAGGGTTGGTTTGTTTGACAGCGCACCTAATTAAACAAATAAATAAAAAATATATAAAATATATAAGAAAACATTCATTCATTTTCTATCGCTTATCCGAACTACCTCGGGTCACGGGGAGCCTGTGCCTATCTCAGGCATCATCGGGCATCAAGGCAGGATACACCCTGGACGGAGTGCCAACCCATCACAGGGCACACACA
>NC_083466.1:24896587-24916587 GCF_030014155.1 Tachysurus vachellii | reverse complement strand
CTGTCTCTTGTCCTGCGCATGGTATACTAGTATAGCTTACTTTTTTAGTCCTTAGCTCCTTGTTTTTATGCAGCACCATGATCCTGGAGAAACGTTGTATTGTTTCACTACATGTACTCTGTCAGCTATATAGAGTTAAAATGAAAATAAAAGCTTCTTGACTTGACTTGACTTGACTTGAAAAAAAAAGTGATATATCTCCCAGACAGGATTTCTTCTTCGCTTGGAGAATTAAGTTATTGGCATCAGGACACACATTGCTATGGGAAAATCCCATTCTCCAGCGTGCCAGCTGATGCCCCGGTGGAGGGTGAGTGAGGCGAGGGTGGGCACAGCGCAGCGATTCGCACCTCGACGGAGAACTGAGGAACACGCCTACATTATGTCTGAGAAACGAAGCTCAGGAGCCAAGCTTTATCATCTCACTAAACACCTTTTTGTCTGACAGACTGCAGACTGGATTCTGTTCGACTTGAAATAAAAGGATTAGACGATTAGCATTAGGAAGATTTCACCCCGTTCCTGACGGACGCGTCGTCGTTTTTACACGGGGTGGATAGCGTGGTGTTGGGGGAAGAAACTGGTGGCTATACTCCATGGCTGAAGTCATGTAAATTGGCAAACGGGACAAAATTTATTAGTCCGTGTTGTTGACAGCTGACAGATAGGATGTAGCTCAGGCTTTTCATGTGTCTACCAACACTTCATGTATTTCTATTAAGATATTAACAAATACGCAATACTGTATTCTTTACAAACCCAAAATTAAAGCAACTAATTGTATATTTCCAAAAAAACAACAACAAGAAGAAATCTTCCACCCTGAAGTCTTCCTTGAGTCAAAAGTACAGTTTGTACCTGCTCCAAACACCCTGAAGACTCATAGCAAAAATGTTAAATAACCCCAAATAATATTAAGAGTAAATAATCACAGAAAATGTCATCTTTTTTTTTTTTTTTTTTTAAGTTTATACGGAGCGACGGCTGTACAAGTCCCCGTGCTGTGTACACTCTCCGAGCTGCTTTTGAAACCAAACGAATCGACCGAATCAAAAGAATCAAGAATTCAACAGCGGTGTGGTTCAATGATCTATAAAACCCTCGGACCAATTAAAAATCCGATCAAAGCAAACTGATGGGAGAAAAATTGACAGTGAGGATTCCGTCACATGAAATATGGCTCTGTTTGTGACAGAAGTCTGAATGGATGCGAGTCTTTAACAAAGGCCTCAGTCGCCTCTCTCAAGCTGGGGAGGCGGCCCGACTAAGAATAGCCGAGAAGAAGGAGTCCCGCTTTCTAAGACGAAGTGCGGATGAATGAATGCGAGAAAATGAAGAGGAGAAAAGAATAGGTCGGAGGAGAAAGAAAGGGGCGGGGGACTCGCTGAGAAAGATTGACAGCTTGTGAGTATCGCTTGACCTCAGAGGGTTCGGCCCTTGGTATTCTCTGGCTGCTTAAAAAAAAAAAGAGGGTGAAAAAGAGAAAAAGAGCTGGAATGTTAATTTATTTTCAATTGTCAGTGCGTGGGAGAGAGAAAATAAAGAATGCATACGTACATGCATCCCAATGAGGCTAGAACAAAGCGAAATATAAAAGATGCAACAAAAAGCAAACTCTCGGACGCAGATGACAAGACGATGTTTTCTCCTACAAGTCACGATTCTTCGAAAACCCTGTGAAATGATCCTGACCCTCCCCGGCCAGGCGCATCACTGAAAGGGATGATTGCTTTCGCAATTTCCAAATCCTCTACGGGAGACACGTTTAAAGTTAGGGTTGCTAAGGGAATCTTGGCACAACCAAGGTAAAGAAGAGGATGTGCTGTCAATGAAGAGCAGAGGTTGATTATGTAGAACACAAAAGAGCCAGGGGAGGTGGGGCAGATGTGGGGCAGAATCTCTCTGGATACACCCGACGTTCCCGTCGGGGATCTTTCCGGAGGCATTGCACTTTGTCTTTGACGGGTGGTGACAAGTTTAGTGCAGACACCGCCTCCCCCTCGAGAATATAATGTCATTTTCTTGGCTGCAGAAAACACTGTAGTCATGTTGGGGGTATTAACGCAGGTACAGTAGCTCTTGCTGCAGGTAGCCAGGTTTTTCCGAGCCAATTACGAGAGCAACAGGACCTTACCTGAAATAATGCAAGCATGGAAACACCTTAGAATAGCTGGAATTAATTGGCACCGTTCCTCTCTCGAAAGACTGATTAAATAGCAATCAGTCTCAGTGCTCACCAATTTGCAGCACTCGTTCGGCGCCGGCTAAGCCGTCGCTGTCATATTTGTTATCACCTCCTTCTCATTATTACCTGTTAACATTGCTTAGCCTAATGACGGATGATCAGCGTTACTCGTGGAGGAGGTCGTTCTCTTCTACATCTCTTGCGCAGACCTGATTTGTAAAGGTTACCGGATCTTAATGAGGGTTTAATGTATTCCGGGCAATAATCGCAGCATTTGCTAAAGAACGGGCCAAAATGGAAATGATTTAAATGTCACATTCATTTACAGAGAAAGATTCCCCTCTCCGCCTGATACTGTAGCTTTATTGACAGTTTGATGTTGTGGGTTTTAATAGAATTTACTAAAGCCAAACCAAATGGCACGAGGCACGAAAGATGACATAATTCAGCAATAACACGGCTGAATGTGTTTTATCCATATCGCTCGTACACCTCCACGGTGTCATAAGCCACAATGAGATTTTACAAATCCTCCACAAACCAGAGAGCGATCTTACACTTATTAAACACTTTTTTTATTTTTTATTTTTTTACTATTACTCTTTCCACAGTTTGGAATTAAAACGTGGCCTAAACAAATCCAAGCAGTGACCAGTGGATAACGCTACAAACATAACAAATAAACAAAGATTCAGGAACATACAGGAGCATGATTTTTTCTTAATAGGCTAATAATAAAAATGCATAGGGCTTAATCTAACCAGCTACGGTTAATAAATGACTGCTAATCATATTCCACACTGCCTTTCACTGATAAACAAAAATCTGGCAGGCAGTCGCGGACTGACTCTTCTCTTTAGCGCTCGTCAGATTCTTCATGACGAGGCAGTAATAGGCGTAAAGCATTAAGTACTCAATTCCTTATCCAAGATGCCACGCACACGCATGCAAAATGTTAAAAATACCCTGCACTTTAGCATCCGACTTACCATCCCAACACTATTCTAAACTTAAAGTGGTGCCTAAAGCAAATATATGTTCCCAACTCTCTCTCTCTCTCTCTCTCTCTCTCTCTCTCTCTTTCACACACACACATATACTGTACACACAGTTTATCTTACTCAGGGTTCAAGCTGTGGAAGTTAGCTGTGAATAAATGACTCCTTGTATAACGTCCCCTTTAAAACATTTGAACGATTATTTATATATTGTATATATTATAATTATATAAGTGCATTAGAGCATTAAGCTTTCATGTATAAGATTCCATAACAATAAATTAGATCATGTATACGATGATATAGTTATACAGGAAATTACTGTTTACAATATGGCACTAAAATATATAAAATGTCATTAAGTATAAGGAGTCGTTATGAGATCATTATGACATGAGAGGTCATAAAAATAGATTAGGCGTCATTATGATATAAAAATAAGAGCTAATTACTATATATAATGTGGTATTACAATTTCTTTGATGTCATTAAGTATAAGAGTTCATTATGATATAGGAGATTATTATATACAGCAGTGGTTTTCAAATACTGCGGGTATTTCAAGGGGTCACAAAACGGTGTTAATATATTCTGATTATAATCCTTTTTTTTCCACTTACAGTGATACCTCGAGATACGAGTTTAATTCGTTTCGTGACTTTGCTCGTATCTCAAATTTCTCGTATCTCAAAGCAATTTTCCCCGTTTAAATTAATTCAAATCCAATTAATCCGTTCCAGCTCGCAAAATTCCACTCCAGTTGTTTTGTTTATGTGTTTTAAATATGAAAAATGTGCAGTACCTGTATTTATAAATGACAAATATTGTATAAAAACATACAGTAATAAAAGAGAAGGTTAAAAAAATAAACTGGTTTTACTTTACGGAAGATGCGCACGGAGGTTGAGGGAGGAGTAAACAGGCGGAGGAGTTAGGAGGAATTACACTTTCACTTTCGTTCACTTACTCACTACTGTACACTCTTAATGCTACTTTACACTTAAATGGAACTTAACTAAACTTCATTTAGAGCGCGGAGAGCAGCAACTAGAAAATAGAATAGACCCCTGTATAACACAACATTATTCATGCATAGAGTTAAAAATAGGAAAGGAAAATAATACATGGATAAATAAATAATTAAATAATTAGAGGGAGAGAGAGAGAGAGAAAAATATGTGGAGATTTATCCTCCAAAATATGTGGAAATTTAACTGGTACAACGAACACGGGTTCCGGCATGGTGGAGTCGGGGTTGGAGGAGGGAGTTTAGATCGTGGCAGCAGCGAAGCGATAGAAAGCGGCTCTATGAATGAGAATTTAAATGGTCGGGCAATATGGATGTCGTAACCGGATTGGTGCGCTTCGTGGACACCTGATTAACAGCTGATGCACGCTTGACGACGTGGCCTGCCAGAACTAACGCGATGCTTGATTTCTCTTAACTTAACTGAACTTAATTGCTACAATTTCTGTTTGCTTTACATTAATTTTGCTTAATTTTCTTCATCGCTTTTCTCTTCATTTGTTTTTGCCTTTTTTGTCACTCTTTCCTCACTAACATCTGACGGTCGTTTTAATAAAAACCTGTCCGTTCGGCATATCGGATGCGGTGTAGTCGCACAAGTTACAATTTTTTAACGGATCCAACGCTCAAAACGGAACCCGAAAATTACGGATCCACAGATGGTCGGCACCTCATGCAGCGCCTTTGCGACTCTCCGTAGGAAATTAATGACTTCCTGTTTTTCGTGTGCAGTGGAAAGGCGGCTTTAACCGAGTGAGACGCGGGAAGCTGAGGCGGGGGAAACAGAGCACACGTAGTTGTTGGGGATCTTTGTTTCGGCGGCGGTGGCTCGGATGCTCGTATCTCAAAAATTTGCTCATATCTCAAGCCAAAAATTTGGTCGAATCACAGCTGGTATCTCAAAAAATCCATATGTCAAAGCACTCGTATCTCGAGGTATCACTGTATTACAAAGAAATATTACAAATAAAGATTTTGTTCTTTTTAAAGATAGAACTGATTAGAGTGTTTTAAAAAGGAATACTATTACAGGATATGACATCACTGTGTGGCAACGGGTTCAGTATAATGCAATAGGTGCCACTGCATGTGGAAACCGTAAGCGCAGATCGCAAATCTAAAAATGCTGAGGAAATTATGAATCATCTGCCCGAGCCATCTGAACCGTGTACTTCTACTGATCATAAGAGTAAAGTCGGAAACACCAAAAATATCAGGAATGATTTATAAATTGTGGATTCGCTCATTACTCATTGAGTAATCTGTTCAGAGGTGCTCGCACATGAAGCCTGCTAAAATGCAAAGACATCTACTTGCATTTAAAAACCTCTAAGGAAGAACCTACAGAATCAAAAACGCATAATCGCACGACCAAACAAAATGACTACTAATGCTCTGGAAGCATCCTATGAGATGGTATACATGATGGCGTAGTCCGACAAATGGCACGCACAGCCGGGGAAACCCTGATAAATCCCCGCTGATGTGGCTATGTGTCGAGCCTTGCATGGTGAAAAAATAGCAAGTGAGCTTTTGCCGGTCCGGCTGTCAAATGACACAGTAGCACGTCGTGTACATGATATGACCAAAGACATTAAGAGTCAATTGATTGACAGGATACATGGGAAAAAATGCGCACTGCACCTCGACGAATCAACTGACGTGTCTATTTCTTCTCAGTTGCTGCCGTTCATCAGATACACATTTGACAGCAGACTGCACGAGGGTATGCTCATCTGCTCAGTAATGGAGGGGACCTGTACAGGCAGTGACATTTTCACCAACTGGACACTAAATTAGTAGAGATGGCACTTTTGTTAGAAATGTCTTGGCGTATGTACTGATGGTGCAGCTGCAATGGTAGGGACTTAAGTCAAAGGTTTTAGAGATGTCCTTCCAGATCGGTTTATTTGGCAGGTGTATTTGAAAGGCAGAACATGCTTAATCTGATGTTACAAGGGCTAAACACAAATACTCTGTAAAGTGTATAACAAACCTGGATAGATGGACTTAGTGTTTAAAAGGGAATGTGGAGATGCTTCCTGATCGGGAGAAGCATCTGGAGGAGAGTGGACTGGAGTCTCAGCAACCTGAAAGTACACATCACTGGTCATCGCCGTCGCTAAGGATTCTGAATCTAGCCTGGATGACGCTTTGCTGGAGTTGTCTAGTGATCGAACATTAAAAACTGCCACACGGCCTCAATTTTGCATTGCATTAGCAGAAGAATAAGAGTTAACTGTTGTAGTGTTGGATGTACCGCAATTTATCAGAGGTTATTATGATATAACGTATAACAGAAAATGACTATACATATGAAATTTATGTATAATGACCTCCTATACTAAATGAACATTTATTATTATTTTAGTATATTAAAGGCAGGGTCTCCGATATTCGAAAGCCAATGTTGACATATAAAATCACCAAAACAAACACGCCCCTAACCCAAATGGGTCCCACCCCTGTATTGATAGCTCCGCCCACACATACATACGTAACCCAGGCAACTAATGGAAAGAAATGTGTCTTTATCATAGCTGAAGGGAAGAACAATACGATTGCAGATAAACAAACAAGCAAAAATGACACACAAGCATAATCATGCAAAGGACAAAGGCATATATTAGTTCTGTGTAACAAAGCAAAACCAACGTTACTCACCTATCGAGAAGGAAAAAAGCGCCTCGGCGTCTTAAGTAAAGTTGGTCACATATTCACAGATTGGAGTTTCCCGAGTCAATAACTCCTGAGCTAAACACTGTTACTACACAAAACACGGTTGTAGCTGCGTCTCTACATTACTACGATAGAAAAGAGGTGTTATTTGTGTAGTAACAGCGTTTAGCTCAGGAGTTATTGACTCGGGAAACTCCAATCTGTGAATATGTGACCAACTTCCTGCTCCTTCAGTTCACTCCAGCGTTGGAAAGCTGATCCTATATTAACACGTCCTACTTCTTGCCTTATCGTAAGCCTTTCTTCGCTTTCTTTATTTGTTTTTATCCTCCATGTCGATGTTAAAACCGCTTTCTTCTAATGTCACACATGCACACTGAACACTCTCTCCGCCGCATATTGAAAAGACACGCCCCTTTCTGCTCATTGGCTACACGTTTGTTTTGATTTTTGTTTTGATTTTTTTTATTATTCGGCCCAACTCAGTTTTCTGAAGCATTTCTCAAAAATTGGAGACCCTTTAAGTCTTTAAGTCATCATGATATACAGTAAAAGCGGCCGTTAGGATATATCAGATGTCATTATGATATACAGCACACTATAACAGAAAATTACTATACAAATAATGTAGCATTACAACAAACAAAAAAAGGTCGTCGGATGTCATGACGATGTGAGAAATTTAGCTAAGAGCTAATTGTGCTATATAAAATAGCACTGCGATATATGATATACGGTATAACAGTTCACTTTAACGTATGAGCTCATTGCGATATGCAGGATATCAGTCGTTTTAATATGTACGTGGTCTCTGAATGCATAAAAAGGGGTCGTAACGACATGGTCGTATGATGTCATTATGCTACAAAAGAGCTCACAGACGATGGACACGAGCTACATCCTCGTTTGATATTGACGCATCATCGTGCTGACTCGGATGTACATAGAGCGTGCGTGAGGTAAATTAGTGGCCTGACACGTTTATTATCTGACCACGTAACTAGATCAATGTTTGGTTTTGAGAACATTCTTTATTGCTAAATGGGTTTTGAGTCAGATTGATTAATATCGTGTATTATAAAAGGGGGGCACGGTGGCTTAGTGGTTAGCACGTTCGCCTCACACCTCCAGTGTTGGGGGTTCAATTCCCGCCTCCACCTTGTGTGTGTGGAGTTTGCATGTTCTCCCCGTGCCTCAGGGGTTTCCTCCGGGTACTCCGGTTTCCTCCCCCAGTCCAAAGACATGCATGGTAGGTTGATTGGCATCTCTGGAAAATTGTCCGTAGTGTGTGATTGCGTGAGTGAATGAGAGTGTGTGTGTGTGCCCTGCGATGGGTTGGCACTCCGTCCAGGGTGTATCCTGCCTTGATGCCCAATGACGCCTGAGATAGGCACAGGCTCCCCGTGACCCGAGGTAGTTCAGATAAGCGGTAGAAAATGAGTGAGTGAGTGAGTGTATTATAAAAATTAAATATGGGGAATAGTAAAGAAAATAAATAGCAGCGTTATATAGAAGAGACAACATAAATTCTGCATAATTTTCATTACACGTCTATTTTGTTAAGTCTATATTCGGTGTGCGCCAGAATGATCACAACACTGACCAGGGTAAACGAATGAACGAATAAACGAATAAATGAATGGATGGATGGATGGATGGATGAATAAATGTAGAGTTGCAGCAATGATGTTTTCTCTCTAGATTTTAAATAAGGAATTTTCTGAGTATACACCACCATTTACAGATTTTTTGCATCAACCAACAACATATTCCACAATTAAACCCCTGACTTTACGCTGTGCATGTACAGTTTTTTCATCCAGGTTTGACGGAATGCATTTTCTCTGCATTTCGAACAGCACGATACGTGCAGAAAGCGCTCCCTCCTGCAACCTTCATTCATTCCCTTTCAATATACTCAGTGTGCAGGTGAAGGGCTGGTTGGCTTGACAACCTCACTTATGTTCAGAGCCGTCAGAACAGACGTTAATGTTTGCCATCAGTCTTTTGGGGGCGCGAGTGGAATAGAGAACACTCCACTGAACCGGGGTAAGAGTGAAAAAAATCAACGGTTTTGGCTCTCCAATGCCTGAGCTGTGATCTCCAGCCTTAGGCAAGGTTAGGGTTTGTTACACGCCGATGTGCTCACATTCACTCCAGCACCTGAGCACTGGGCTTCAAACCAGGCAGCCGTAATCGAACAGCGTTTCACTTTCACACACACACACACACAGACACACAGAAGGAGAGAATGATTACAGAACTGAGCGCTCTAGAGGCTAAATTGTACATTTCTTTAAATATACACACTACTAGGTCTCTATGTTGCATCAAATTATATTTCAATCTTAAATTTGATATAAAAGTCACCATCACGAGGGGGGAAAAAAAATAGGCTGAGTAAAAGCATGCGCACTATTTTACACAATATCTAACAACACAATCTGCACTTCAGCCATTTAATTTAACCAAGATCTGCTCAGCAATGCAGAAATAACAATTATCGCCCTTGGCGTCGTCGTCTGAGCATCGGCGACGGCTTTACGCTCGTGCGATAACCCCATACGATTCCGAGCCGCAGTCATTAATCAATGACGACGCGACTACGAAACGTAGCGCTACGGAAACAATTAGCTCGATGAAGACGTGCGCGTGCTTTCGTTCTCTTTCTTACTTCTCCTCTAACTAATAGGCTGTTCAGCACAGAGCACAGAGTTTGCTTGCGCTCATTAACTGAAATATGAACGACACACATTACAGAGAGAACAGAACGAGAAAGAGAAAAAAAAAATATCAAGACACAGAAACCAGCAAGCGGTGTTTCATGCACCATAAAATGCCTACAGAGAAAAACACACACACTCGCAGGGAGCCTGTGAGTGGTTCACAGCTTCGCCGGGCCACTCGTCAGCCAGACTTTCTTTTCATTTCCTCCACATTCCCCCTCCTCAATCCTCAACTCTGCTCCACTGCACTCCTTTTCTCTCCTCCAGCACATCATTCCTTCTGATGTTTGTGTAGCGTCTCTTAGTTACCGGACAGAAAGCCACTGCGGTACAGAGAGTTAAAAGTGCACCTCTGTCCCCCCTCACAAGTACAAGGCCTTCAATAATTCAGCGTCAGCGCTGAGCATTATCTAACCGCCAGATGAAATTTTTAGCATGGTGACTGACTGGAGTGTTAAAGCATTCTCTGGATGGCAACAGACCTAGCAACGTAACCAAAGAGAGCGGAAGGGAAGGGGAGGGAAGGGAAGGGAAGGGAAGGGAAGGGAAGAAAGAAAAAAAAAAACGCAACGCATTTTTAACAAGTGTGTAAGAAATAATGATGTGATGTTGACCTGAAAGTACGTATGACTGATAAAGTAAGTATGAATTCTCTCCTGTCTACTTGATAAGGTGTTGTTATAATGAGTTGTAAGCTTACATGGCATTTCAGGGACTTGGCGATATGACAGGTATTGTAGTGCATGAAACGAGATGATGAATGGAACGAGCTATTGTATGAAATTAGAAATATATTGCTGGTGTAGAGAGAGGTTTTAGACTGGTTAGTCGCCATTGTTCTTCTGAGTTAGAAATGAGATGCTGACACATCGCTGACTGCTCTGTTCACTCTGTATGCAACAATACAGGACACATACGCAATTTTCAACAGAACCTTTTAGTCATAAATAGGTTCGTATACTGATATGGTGATTGATTATCGCTGATCTTCACTGAGTAACCGCTTCATTCTGGAGACTATCCCAGTAACACTGGTCATGAGGCAGGAATACAGAAAAGGGGCAATTTAGAGTGGCCAGTTTGCCTACTGGTATGTTTCTGGGAGAACCAGAGAAACATCAGGAAACCCACTTTAGGAGAATGTCTGAAGTTATAACTCCATACTCAGGAGCTCAGGATCGAACCAGAGAACCTGGAGATATCACCATGCTAATGAAATTTACTCCCAGAGCAACAATAGGATATTCATTCATTTTCTACCGCTTATCCGAACTATCTCGGGTCACGGGGAGCCTGTGCCTATCTCAGGCATCAAGGCAGGATACACCCTGGGTGGAGTGCCAACCCATCACAGGGCACACACACACACTCTCATTCACTCACACACTACGGACAATTTTCCAGAGATGCCAATCAACCTACCATGCATGTCTTTGGACCGGGGGAGGAAACCGGAGTACCCGGAGGAAACCCCCGAGGCACGGGGAGAACATGCAAACTCCACACACACAAGGTGGAGGCGGGAATCGAACCCAACCCTGGAGGTGTGAGGCGAACGTGCTAACCACTAAGCCACCGTGACCCCAACAATAGGATATAAAAATACACAATATTTAGTAGTAAATAGACAGGACAGTGCTAGCGATGCTAGAAAAGCAAACAGAATTAAGCAGAATTAAGTGAAAAGATCCAAAGAGGATGGTTTAAAAGAACTACGGTGATCTCACACCACTTGCGCTTGAATTCCGGTCTTTATTCGAAAAAGAAGGAGTAAGTGAAAAGGAAGAAGAAGTGTATTAGTTAACACACGGCACTTGTCTCCACCGAGAGAACAGCAACACCGAGCAAGTGTGGAAGTATGAGAAGTCCATCTGAGCCAAGATCAATTAGGACCAATTCCAAAGTAATTAAAATGTCTGACTAAAGGTCTTTGAACTGGAGACACAGCGTTGCGGAGTGAAATTAAACCGCACCACTATCTCCGTTCCCACCTGCGAGCACTGATTCAAGGGCTTTTTCATGCTTACTAATGCAAAGCAATGACATTTTTATGTGCTTGGTAATTATGTTCCATGCTGCTCTTTACCAACACACGCCATCGACTGCGAGCTGGGACACTCGACAAATATTTAACAATAAATCCCTCGGTAAACTGGAGAGCGGTAATTCCCTTGTGTGGAGAGCGCCGCGAGCGCTGCGAGCGCCGGTGGCACAGCAGGCAAGGTGTCTCGCTAAAGGGATGTTGGTGAAAATCACAGTCGTGCACCAAGGAATACCGACGAAGCCTTCTTTCTCATTTGGGAGTAGGCAAAAGAGTGCATCATGTTAATTTCCCTGCAAAGAAACCACTAAGTTTAGTCTCGAGCAACCATCATATCCGATACGCTCAAGGTCCGTTGGGAAAACATGCAAGCTTTCAGAATTTTTATGGGGAAAAAAAATGTAACTGTAACATAACAAAGCCTTTCTAGATAATTCTAGAGCAGCTCTGTTGACTCGGCGGCCATCTTGGCGACTCGCCCAGCCACTCGTTTTCAGTCCCATAAAGCCGTCCTCATATCTGCAAGAATAAGGATGTACCCGTACATCAGAAAGGGATCAGCACGATGATGTTTCAAACACAAAAGAACACAAGTCGTCTTCCGAAAACTAGTAGACGTTTCTTCGCAAACGACATAACCAGTTTATTTTGTTTGGTTTCTTTATTGTCCTGAGGAATGAGACTTCTGTAACACATGCCCTTGCCCCACTTACATTTCAAACAGTCTATTGTCATTGCTCTTAATCCAACTTATTGTCTGATCCTGTTAATGACAGATTCAAGGGAAATAAACCAAGAAGCAAAACATCAATCTAACATCTTGCTCAGAACTTTTGTTTTTCCCTCTGGCTAAATTTCAAAAGGTTTCTACTGGTAAAATAGAGCACTACATGCTACGCTACGTATGTACGGTGAAGAGGAAGTGTGTCAGACAAAAAAACGATACTGCGTGTGATACGGATTATGATTTTTATTTATTTTTTTTTATTTTAAAAAACAGCGTGATAGGATTCTGTAATTTTCCTCTGTGTCATTTTCTTCTCAGATATTCAAATGCATTTGAATAATGTAATAAATCCAAAGTAATAAAATTTACATTTAAGGCTCGGTTACAGAAGACCGGTTTTCCAGCATGTGTCCCTTGCAATATATATTTCCTCTCTAATGACATTATAGATTATAAATAATATCACAATATCTCTTTCCTTTGCAAAAAAAGCTGCAATTTCATGTCCGGTGCATCACGCGGCTCCCGAAAGCTCCATAATAAGGCTATAGAGCAATGTGTTGACTCAGGACTAGGCCTGGATAAATGAAGTGCCAGAAAGCTCCGACCTTGATTTACTCCTACAGCTTCTCCTGTCTCGCTGCCTTTCCCCTCATCTATGGTTACCGTAGCCCTGAACAAAAACTCTTAACCCCACGTCAACCCGACACGGCACCTCGTCACCTCGTAACGTCTTCTCTATCCGCTCTGACGTGCTTAGAACCGGAAGACAACGTAGCGCTTTCTCCTCCTCAGGTTAAGTAAATGCATGATGCGAATAAAATAAGAGATTGTGATGTTGCCTGGTCTGGCTTTGAGCTGATAAAGCAACGGGAATTAAGTGTCGGCGGCGTGTAAACACCCAGCAGTAGCCGCTGCTTTAATACACATTAATAACATTCCAAGCAGAAGCCACGTCGCTGTTTACCTTCCCGACCGAGCAGAATGTACTTCATCTAATTGGAGTGCATTATTTAAAGGAAAAAATAAAACTCTCCTCGCCGTTTTTATGAGTTCGGCTATTAGTGAAATAATGGCCCGCTCCCTTGAGAATGTTTAAGGCCTAGCCATGTGGAGATGCAAAGAGCATCTTGCAATTTCCATAATTAAAACCCATAGCAATCAGCAATCATAATCCCTCTTGCCAAACATCATTCAGGATACAATTTTGCCCGGGCGATCAGCAGCAGGCTCTCTGGCACGGCCATCTCGCTCAGACAGCCGACGTTATCCATAACTACCCCCCCTTCACAGACCCTTTAGAGTCTGAGCCAATCAGCGCCAATCAAAAGGAGAAAACGAGTGAATTAGCAAGCTGAGGCGTTGCGCTTTTTGTGCAACGTAATATTTCTGCCTGGTCTTTAGTTAAAGGGCAAAAACTTCAGAAGGCAGAAACATGAAATGGGTTTATTACCGTATCAATACACACAAGTGTGAGTGTCGATGAGGGCAAGGAGTCAAAAAAACAAATCACGACGAGCAAACGTAACCTGAGCTGACTTGCTAACGGAATTCAGAACAGAAGGCTTGATGACAAAACATCTAAAATCTCTATTAAAAACGACGGAAAAGAAAAGAACAAGTGAGAAGTTTTGTGAACTTCAATTCAACAGCTCAATACCATCCCAGGTCTACTGGTGTTTTATAAATACACGGCGTTGGAACGAATTGTAAAGGTGAGTCAGACCTGCTCGGTATTTAGCCCTAAGCGTTTAGCATCTAATGCCAACCTTAGACACTGCTTGGGAAAATCCGACGCCACACACATACAAAAAGCCACAATTACTCTGGCGGTTAAAGCTGGCTTACTAAACGTCCATATTCCAAAGTCATTTCTGCACAATTCAACACCAGATAAAAAAGTTAGCAGCTGCTGTGGTTTAGATCACAGGCACCCTGACGGTTGTGGGCGTTCTCACCAGGAAGTGCAGATATCAGTGTTCTCGCTGCATTACTGCCACAATAAAAGAGGGCTTAAGGCTCGAGCCTTGCCGCTCAGGATGCCGTTCGCAAGTTATGATAAAGCTCCAGCTTTACAGCACTCTATGGAAGTGAGCACAGGGGCTGTGACGCAGGAATACAGCTCCTATGGTGCTTTCCATTAAAGCAGACTTTATGACCGGACTGCAATATACAAATCATATGAATAAAGGCCCAAGGACCATTCAAGGACCTGCTACGGCCTTCACCCGGCGCTGAACACACACTCGAGTGCATACATCATGGTGAGCGTGAGTTATAGAGGCGATCAATGTTCCTCCGGGACTCGGCGAGCGTCCCTTAACCACCCGATATCTATCACCACTCCATCCCGACTGACACATTATCCACAGAGCTCAGAGCGAAGCGAGCCTCCTCTAAAAACAGCTGGCCGGCGAACAACAGGCCCGACGTTATCTAGCTCGTTAAAAGGCCAAGCTTTTTTCCACGCTAATGGCTCCCCTGCTCGAGACTGAAGCACCGTACACTCAATACACACGGATACCCGACCAATCTACCATGAGCTCGGCCTGCTGAGATAGTCAGATAAAGAGCGGGATGATTTTAGCTTCCCTGCAGTTCCGGATTAAGGATCACTATCGAGGAACTTGCCGTCTGGATGATTATAGCATTTGTTCTTGGATGGACAACACAGGTATCCAGGATCCAGGGGGACAGTCAATACAAGCAGATTTTTGGCTCTACTATGATTTTAGTTAATTAGGGGTCCGTGTAGCTAAAATGTAGGACTAGGGCAACAGACTGGAGCTCTCGTCTGATCTGTACAGATCTGACAGAAGAAAAGAAAAACAGTAGCTCAGGCCTTATTGCGAGTAGCAGTAGAGGCTCAAATGATGAAAGCTTTTGGTTACTGACTGGATCAAGCTGCCACCACTGGGCCCTTGAGCAAGGCCCTTAACCCTCTCTGCTCCAGGGGTTCCAATCACTCTGGCTCCAAATTCTCACTCACTCACTCACTCTCTCTCGCACTCATTTTCTACCGCTTATCTGAACTACCTCGGGTCACGGGGAGCCTGTGCCTATCTCAGGCGTCATCAGGCATCAAGGCAGGATACACCCTGGACGGAGTGCCAACCCATCGCAGGGCACACACACACACACACACACACACTCATTCACTCACGCAATCACACACTACAGACAATTTTCCAGAGATGCCAATCAACCTACCATGCATGTCTTTGGACCGGGGGAGGAAACCGGAGTACCCGGAGGAAACCCCCGAGGCACGGGGAGAACATGCAATCTCCACACACACAAGGAGGGGGCGGGAATCGAACAGCCAACCCTGGAGGTGTGAGGCGAACATGCTAACCTACTAAGCAACCGTGCCCCCCTGGCTCCAAATTCCTAACCTGCAATATCCGAAGAAATGAATTTCACAGTGCTGTAATGTACATGCGACAAATAAAGACTTTTATTCCTAATGTTTTCTTGTTGAAATCAAAGACTTTTTCACAGTATTGAAAATTTTTATATTTCACATCACCATATATCTTTAACTCTGTGTTTCTGAGTCAAGGGAATCTATTCACGGGTCAAATTCGAATACATTTTTTTATAACGGCTGTTTATTTTTCCGCTGACCCACGCCGAAAGTTTCGAGATCTTTAAGCGTCCTTCATAGTATCCCGGCATAAATCTTTATTAAAACCGACTTAGTTTCAGCTTATAAATTTGACCGGAAAAGAAATGTTCAGCTACAGGAACGGGGTCGGCGACCAAAATGTAATTCGTATGAAATGGTATGAGTCTCAAGAGATATTATGACGCTTGATAGCTAAACGATACATAAATAAACATCTACCAAAGCCCTGAAATGAAAGCAGCAAAATTGTAAATATTCCTACAAGGTTTTAACATCTAAAGTCTCTGTTATGTATGTATATACACATATATATATATAGAGTGAGAGAGAGGTTCTTAATCCTACTCTGACACGAGCTCTTATTTAAACCGATGATTCATGAGGATGTAGTGGGACGTCAGGATCATGGAGATGAGCGGTGTTTGCCTGTGAGGGATTAGTCTCTCAGTCTGCTACACAGGGGCGTAATCAAACCCTAATGCTCTCCAGCCGGCCTTTAATGCCGTTTCACGGGCGTCTTTACAGACAATGATCTACCTATAAAAAAATAATCTAATTAGCGCTGTAATTATTATCCTGGGTGGCGTCTGTACTGTATAAGGAAACTCAAATATGTTTCTACACAGTCAGCAAATTAGAAAAAAGTGCTTTACTTAATCTTCATTATCCGCTCAGTGCCTTACAGAGGATGTTCTATCGAGTCAGATTATAGGAAAACAAATGTAAGAGGTACGTTAAAAAGGATCGTCTTTACAATCAGACGTAAAATAAAAATGCTTTATGGAAATAGACAGCTAAAAGCCGGTTGCGGTGTTTAGGTGATCGTCTTGAAGCAGCTGTGTGTACACAAGGTGGGTGTGAAAATAAGAGCGCATTGACAGCTGCTGAAATCACCTTTTTTGTTTCAGGTTCTTTGCTTCAAAAAGAAAGAAGCGCTCGCTTATAGGACATGCTTCTTTCACACTAGCGGATTTCTCAGCGTTTACCCAACCCAGGTCATGTGATTCGTAGGATGTCGCCTTTTTTTTTTTTTTTTTACAATGAAATATAACAAATTCTTGTGGAAATCAATTCAAATTTGTGCAAATGTCGCTGCAGAGAGCAGCATGGTTGAGTCGAACAGAACATGTCGAACTCGATTACTAATTGAGTCATCTGAACTGATTCATGAGTCATATTCAACTCGATTCATGAGTCCAATGCGATATCAAGAAAAACACTTCTAAATTCAAGAAATCTTATACTAGAGTTCAGATTTCAAGTCATAGTCATTTGTATCTATCGTTTAATCCTGATTTTTTTTACTTTTAATACTGTTCAATATTTTTCAATATTATTTCTCTCTGTCGACTTTATCTTCCAAAAATCTTTGTATTTACGACAAATTAATTTTAACCAGATGGTCGATGTCTTTCTGCTGCCAGCGATCCAGGACGAAGCATACACACTGCCTCTCCGAAGCTATTCGAAGCTCCAAAATATGGATATGATCTGAAAATATTGATGAAAGTATGTAGTGACATATCAATTACACATAATAGCTTCCTATATATGTGCCTTAATGGTATTTCTGACAGTTTGCTGACATGGCTTACTGTGTGTGTGTGTGTGTGTGTGTGTGTGTGTGCTCGCTTGCATGCAGGCACTGCTGGTCGAAAAGTGGTGCGAAAACAAAAACCTCCGCAGAGGCCTGGAGTATATTATCACCCAGGCCTCTGAAGATCCCACAGTCTCCCTCACTCTGTATCCTAATCGTAGCCATTTGTCGTGCTGAAGGAGCCCAGGGGCCAGCGGTGACGCCTCATGCTAATCCCCTTATTTATGGAGCAGTAAGACCTCTGGCCATCCATCAAGGCTTGATTCAAGCTCCAGCCGAGAGTGCCGCGTGGACACGCACGGGTTAACGAGGAAGTAAAAAGACGTCCAGCTATCCATCACTCAATGCTGACAACTCCAGCAGAGAGCGTCTTTTCTCTTCTCTCAAAAAAAACCAAGAGGGGATTGATCATGCGACCGATCCCTGCTCAGTGACAGACGTCAGACTTTCTTTGTGTCTAACAGCAAACACACACACCCACCCACACACACACACACACACTCATTTACACTGCTATTTTTTTTCCGAATCTGGAGAGACTATTTATGCAATTAACATTTAACTGAATATTTAATTGTTCACAAAAATATTGTAAATGTTATAACACCTTCGTGTTCATTTGCTTATTTTCTCATTTAACATAACGCTATACGTCCTATTTAACACCCTACACTTAAATACGCCTTATATTACAAAGAGAATTTGTGAACACCTGGTTTTACAATGTTTTTTTTTTTCAATAAGGAGCGTTTTGAGCGTTTTTTAAAATAAATTAGCGTTTTCTTATTTAATGTCGAATTATTGTCCTGTTTTATGTTGTATATGTTGTATAAGAAGCTTAACAATTTCTGCTTTTATTTCATTAAATGAAACTTTTCTCATTTCACTTAACATTAACGTAACATGTGCTGGTTTACACACTACACTTCGATTTGCTTAATATTATAAAACAAAATTGTTAACACCTAGACTTCCTTTTTTTGGGGGCGTTTGTTAAAATAAAAGAGAGTTTTCTTATTTAATTCTTATTGTCCTGTTTTACATCCTACATTTAGATGTGCTGCGTATAAGAAAAAAATATAAACACCGAGCATTATAGTGTTCTTTTTTTTTGCAATAAATTAGCGTTTTATCATTTAATGTAACACCACATCGTCCTGGTTTACGCTCTAAGCTTAAATATGCTGTATATTACAAAAAAGGGCCAACTTTTTCTGTCATAAGTTTTATTTTTAAACTTATTTAAATTATAACATAACATGATCTTGTCCTGTTCTTTAGATTCACTGCATATCGTAAACAATTCGGAGACACAGAGCTTTACGCATGTTGTTTGCACAACAAATGTGAGAAATTAAAGATTAATAAGAGATTTGTTTTTTTTTATCTAAAATTATCTAAAAAATAAAAAATAAAAAAAACACCTAATATTTATTTATTATTATTTTTTTTTAAACCTACAATGATTTTTGAAATAAAAGAGCATTGTTTTTCAGGTTGGCTTTTTTTTTTTAAAGAAAATAAGATGAATATTTAATTTTTTTTTTATTAAACATAATCTAATAAAATAACAAAAATAATTACAGTCAATACAGCAATAATAACAATTTTTTTTTGCCTGAGACGCTTTTGAGAAGCTGTATCATAAAGCTTATTGAGTACTGAAAATGCTAAGCTTTATCTAAGGTTGGGGTAAATTCATATTGCCAGACAATAGTGTTTTTTTCCCTTGAGTGAGTGTGTGAGTGTGTGAGTGTGTGAGTGAGTGAGCGAGAAACACTCAAACCTTGAAGAACTCCTCCATACACTCAAGCTCATATGGAGATTTTCTCCCTGTTTCCTTCTTATTCCCCGTCTTCAGGAGTCAAAAACACACTTCTTCCTTCCAGACACTTGTATAACGTATGACAGCATCACAAACTTCCACAACACTGTGACACACACACACACACACACACACACACACACACACACACAAAAAAAAAACGTTGCTCATTATTTGCAGCACAGAACGTAAGATTCCCTTAAGAGAAACCGAACGCCGAGAGCAAATTCTGTGAGGCGTTACCATGGTAATCGATACCCGCAAAATTCCTTCATGCCATTTCCCTAAGACTCGTCGCATTTACACCGTTCTTACGGTGCTCTCGTAACCACGTTGCTTATGTAACCGAGGCTCAGAGGAGGAGACGGAGGGCAAAATGAAGAGGTACGGAATTAAACTGGAGATTGATGAAATTCATCACTGGAATACGTGCAAGAGGTATTTTTTTTGTTTTTTTTTTATCTCGTCTCAAAATGTCAGTGATAAACAGGCAGCTGCAGTTACATTTTCTGTGGCCAATTTCCCAGCTCTCTGCTTTAACGCCAGTAGTCACTCGCCCAGCATGAG
>NC_083466.1:24821587-24891587 GCF_030014155.1 Tachysurus vachellii | reverse complement strand
TGTGTGTCAACAAGGCTGGCTTCAGCCCATAGATGAATTATACATGTACAGTGAACAGATCTCATATGTGCCGCAGTGTGCAAACAATTCCTCAATCATACTAATTTCACCTAGATTCAATGCTACTTACTATTAGTAGTAGTAGTGTTGTTATAGAAACACTAATAAAGGCACAAGGTCACAGTGGCAAACGGGTGCTTTAAAAAAAAGTGCATTCATTGGAGTTATCAGAAGTATTTTGATCTCTTTACCACTGTATCCTTTTCCCAATTTCATGACTGATTTCATGCTTTAGAGCCCACAATTTAAAATCCCATCGCCCTTAATCCGACCGAGATTAGGGTTTAACGGGGTTTTAACGGGCGACACAACATCTGGCAGTGTGCTCATTTTCAGAATAAAAAGAAATGAAATAGGGACTGTAACATTCCCAATGGTTCGCTTTAGTGAGAATGATCTAACACAGAGCTCAGGCGATGTCGGGATAAAGCGCTGCTACCAAACGGTGTAACCTCCTGCTTTTATATGGGACAAAATCCCCACACACACTCCAACAAATGTAGAAAAATGTCCTGAAAGTTTTACTCACAACACCGGACTTCCGATGTACATAAATGCGCACCCTGTTGCGCACAAATGGGAGAGAAAAACAAACAGAAATCCAAGCAGCGCTGCAGGAGCGCGCACTCGCGTATCCATGCACAGTAGTGTGTGAGTGTGTGGTAAGGAATAAGCGGTTATAGCAGGTTTACTTACCCGCTGAACTGCGGTCTGCTTTGGTGCAGCACCAGAAAAAGCCTTCACACGTCTCACGTAGCGGCTCCCGGCCACCGGCTAAACTCCATCACCAAAAAGCGCACGGCTGGGGGGTGAAACCGGGCCGGTATGTTTTCTTTTGCGCGTAGGAAAAAAAAGTAAAGACCCCGCGTATGAATGAGACCGAGAGAGACTGAGAGAGTGAGAGAGAGAGACTGAAAGAGAGAGAGAAAGCAAACCCGCCGGCGCTCAGACGCGAGTCAAAATCGACGCGAAACACCGTCTCTGCATGGTTCAGGAAAAAAGAATCGACTACGACTGTGAATAAAGGAGTGGAGAGAGTTCACAGACTCGACTGGAAGTGAACTTGCAGCTCCAATGCGCTCACGGTCCAGCTCCGAGCTCCGACAGCAGGATGTCAGAAATGCACAGGGGCCGCTGGAGTGTGTCTCTGCAGCAGCTGCGTTCGAAACAAGGACGCACACAAAACCCGGACAGGACCGGCCAGTGGATTGGACAGAAACTGGAACTGGAGTAATGAGAGTGCTCACGTCCCAACCCCTCACTGTTAAGAACATTAAAGATGCAATCTGTGATTTTTTTATTATTATTATTATTATTATTATTATTATTATTATTATTATTATTATTATTATTATTATTATTATTATTACTTTTTTTTTTAAAGCAGCGTATTTTGTCATATTTGTCAGCTCACATTTCATGGAATAAAATGACTGAAAACATTCACACCTAGGGACAATTTTAAAGTAGCTGATCCACCTACATGTTTTTAGTTTTTTTTTTTGGAGGTATTAGAAAACCCAGAAGAATCCCACAGATACAGCAAGAACATGTAAAAGTCTACACTGTATGTAGTAGGATCATAAATGTTCAGGATACAAACAAATAAACAAACAAACAAACAAATAATCCTTTTCGATTTCATCCGATTGATTTGTGCAGTTCTTTTAACAAGTGATATGGTAAAGCAGCTTTGCAGCAATCCAGCTGTGGATGTAGATCAAGCTGGAGAAGAGAGTGGTGATGGAAATCTACCTTGAGAGGAACTGGACATACAAAGGTGTTTATGCAGTACTGATCTTTACTGATTAAACATACCACAATTAAAGCTGTTCTTTGAGCTGTTTGATTGACAGACCCTAGCTACGTTTCCTGCGTGTGCATGTGCTCACTCCTGATAGTCAGGCGCCGAAAATTCGTCTTGAATGAATGGAGAGCGATTTCAACCAGGACGCGACTGATTATCTGAATGTATTACGATGCATTTCATAATGTCAGCGCAGAGAGAATAATTAGTACAAAATTGTGTTTGTCCCTCCACACTTCAGCAGGTTTGATCAACAAGTCTAAGAAATCAGTGGGTTCAGTGTGTTATGTGCGACTGTAGTTCTCTGTGTAAACACATTACACAATGATGTACTGAGTCGCTTTGGGCATTAAACTGATAAACATGTGACACTCAAAAACAGGTACAAGGACTCTAACATTACATGGCTAAATGCTGTACTGGATAAATAGAAAAAATCTGTCTGTTTGCTTATCTATCTATCTATCTATCTATCTATCTATCTATCTATCTATCTATCTATCTATCTGTCTGTCTGTCTGTCTGTCTGTCTGTCTATCTGTCTGTCTATCTGTCTGTCTGTCTATCTGGATGTCCAACCACCTCACTGACCATTAATCTATCTATCTATCTATCTATCTATCTATCTATCTATCTATCTATCTATCTATCTATCTATCTATCTATCTACCTATCTGCCTGCCTGTCTGTCTGTCTGGATGTTCAACCACCTCACTGACCATTAACCTGTCTATCTATCTATCTATCTATCTATCTATCTATCTATCTATCTATCTATCTATCTATCTATCTATCTATCTATCTATCTATCTGTCTGTCTGTCTGTCTGTCTGTCTGTCTGTCTGGATGTCCAACCACCTCACTGACCATTAACCTATCTATCTATCTATCTATCTATCTATCTATCTATCTATCTATCTATCTATCTATCTATCTATCTATCTATCTATCTACTATCTATCTATCTATCTATCTACCTATCTGCCTGCCTGTCTGTCTGTCTGGATGTTCAACCACCTCACTGACCATTAACCTGTCTATCTATCTATCTATCTATCTATCTATCTATCTATCTATCTATCTATCTATCTATCTATCTGTCTGTCTGTCTGTCTGTCTGTCTGTCTGGATATCCAACCACCTCACTGACCATTAACCTGTCTATCTATCTATCTATCTATCTATCTATCTATCTATCTATCTATCTATCTATCTATCTATCTATGGGGTAAATAGTTCAGGTTGTTTTCCAGTTGTTTTGTTCGTCCCTGAAGCTGATGATCTGTCACTATGCCACGTCAGCATGCCGCCACAGGTTGCCATAGTAACTGTTTGGCATAATAAAATGCAGGAACTTTTAATGCAGGTGATGTTTGTGTACTTCTGTATGCTGTTACTCTAGCTATCACTCAATGTTAAAACTAATAGACACACAAAACGCTGAAATTGTTGCTACGTTTGTAGTTGAAAGAACAAAATGTGTAGAAGACTGAGATGTACTGTATGTCATTTTTTTAGACTGAGGATCATTTCACACTGAAATATTTATTTCGTCTGAACTTTTCTGCTACTGAGTCACAATACGTAGTTCTTGTTGTCTCAACATCTACTCTAAACCCTTTCTCTTTTTCTTTACACTAAAAAAAAACACGGTTTTCTTTCTGACCTAATTAGCTATGCATGACAGATACAGCTAGCATGTTCCTTAGCTCGTTATCCTGCCATCTTGGCATCTCGAGACGTAAAGCAAACAAAGGTGAAGGAGATAAGAGGAAACTGTAAACAAGCAATCGTTCCCATTGTTAATGGGAACAAAAGAAATAAAAAACACATCTGGACAGCTTTCATACAGTGGAATATCACCGGGCCGCGTAATTACACCAAAATAATTGGGGTGTATTTGATGTTTTTATTCACAATGGGTTCAGAAGTGAAATTACTGCAGTTTAGAAGCGAAGTATGCAGATAGGAGCACAGCTTATCTCTGTAAAGACAATCCTCGTCACATGTACAAACCACAAACCCCATTTTTTCTTTCTCTATAATTGGAATTTTCATAAAAATTTTTTTCCCATAAAATTATACTCTCCTTTTATCCACACCGCATCCCATTTGAATGACTCCTCACACACTGTTGAACATTTTTGATGGTTCGCTGAGGACGTAGCGCTGATAAGAACCAGGATGTGTTTGATGAGATGGATTTAATTTCAAACTGAAGTGGGTTTTTCTAAGGGAATGTGTGAAGAATTTATGAATCGGGCCTCAGAGTGGAGCTTGCAAATCGCCAGGGATAAAGCGCAGAGCCAAAAAAGCCAACGGTAGGAGGGCTGGAAAGAGGAAAGACACGTACAGGAGAGTTAAGCCACGGGGTCTCCTGCAACCCGAAGCCTGAGCCGTCATTTCAACACTTCAACCCACAGAAAAATGTTTATCCAGGCACTGAGGAGCAGCTCCTCAACACAAGCCTACTGATAATTCCAGGAAGGACCCGGCTTAAGCTGGGTGAGGTGGTAACTTTAAATATTCAAAAGCTTTAAACACCATAGGAAACATGTTGAGAAAGGCCTGTCTGGCTAATGCTGTGTCAGTCTCATAGTAAACAGTGTCAATGATTCAGAGGTTTGTAAAGAAAAAGAATGAAAGCTTTTTAATAAAAATGACATTATTATCTGAAAATAATGAATTCTCGAATCCGATTGGTCCGAAACTCTTAAATATAGTCAGATTACACCCGATTTGTGCACACCGAATATTTTGCTCTTAAACCTATTTCTAAGCATATTTTTATTTCACTTTGTTTGTTTTCTTCTGCAGTCCATTGAAAACTTAGAGTAAATAATTGTTTTTCTAAAAAAGGAGCTTTGACAGAAGTTCCAGCTTTAATTTAAGTCCCGGTTTTATATGAATGCAATTGTTTCTATAGTAACAGCTCATTAACCAGGGCTTGTATGTTTGGGAATTAGCTGTAATTAAAGTCAAAGATAAACTGATAAATAAAAGAAAAGAAAAGAAAAATGGTCTTATCCATCCATCAATCCATCCATCCATTTTCTGTAGCGCATTTCCTAGAAACCTGGAATCTATACCAAGGGTACTAGAGGGGTACAAGGTGAGGAACATCCCGGACAGGGTGAAATCCAACACGGTGTACAATCACACATATTACAGACAATTTAGAGATGTCAATCAACCTACATCGCATGTTTTTGAACCGGAGGAGGAAACCGCAGAACCCAGAGGAAACACACACAGGGTGGAGATATGAATCAAACCCCCAACTCTGAAGGTATTATGGTTAAACTTTCCACCTAAGAAAAGCAGAAAGGAGAACAGGCGTCTACAGCGGTCATAACGTAAGTGATAACAGGAACTAACCTGTTTTTTCGATGTTCATTAACATTAAATCTATAACTACATAGAAATCAAAAAGAGTCATAAGCAAATTAGAAGAAGAGAAGAAGAATAAAACACTTTACGGATGTACGGTTGTTGGAAAAGCATCGACTTCTGGGAGGTAACAAGAAGTCTGCTTTACATCCCTGTTCTCTCAGCATTGATTCTTTTCCCATAACATCACACCCTGAAGTGTTTGATTCCTTACATCCAGTCTTCCATTTCCTTGAAGGCTTCTTCAGATTGTTCCTCCTGAGAAAGTATTAAAACTCCATAAAAAACAGCGGCTTTTTCGAACCGAAACGATTCCAACTAGACCTTAGTCGAAAACCTGGAACCTTTCCGAAAGAACCCTCGAGGAATAATTATGTGTAATTTTTATTTTTTAAGATTTTAGGGAATCGTTTCCAGGCTTGTCACGATGAAGTATTCAGCAGACGCAATCATCGACTAATAAACTTGACATTTGGGAAATTTTTTACCCTTTTCTTTTAAAGCTCGCTGACACACACACGATTGGAAGGTGGATGTGTTCGTTTCGCGCTGGTTTAATTTTAAAGTGGATGTGGGATGAATTTCCAATCAGGATCAACCCCGGAATCAAGGGCTAAACAATTGAGAATGAATAAATGAATGAATGAATGAATGAATGAATGAATAAATAAATAAATAAATAAATAAATGGACCTCTTAGGCTAGCACACGGTCTCATATCTCAGAGTAAATCTCTTGAAGCTTTTACGAGAGCAAGTTCTCCTTCGAGCAGATACACAAGAAAAAGTATCTGCCCCGAAAATGCTGGAGGTGAAAAGGGTGTAACAGTCGACTCCTTCTTTGTTTCTGGCGGCTTCAAAGACGTGGTCTTGATTGCCTCACCCGGTTAAGTACATACGGAGCAGACATGACATATTTCTCTGTTCGAAAGTGCCTTCTCCGCACTACTGCGCTTACACAAATACAAAAACAAGCACACTTCAAAATTGTTATTGTCAGAAGATTAATTTCCAGCCTTCTTTTTCCTCACTGGTCCGAATTCCTTGCCAGGTTCAACGGGCTCCTTTATACACGTGGCTTCAATAATGAAAAAAAAAAAGAGAGCACAATCTTTCTGAGCAGCACAAGAAGGAAACATGAATTCGGGTCAGGTGGAAAGAAGAAGGGATTAAGCAGAGAGCCCTGATGTATTCGGAGGCATAATTTTACATAATAAAGAATAGCAGAGTAAGTGAAACCAGATGGAACATATGTAATCCACAGGCACTGTCTCATATTTGGAGGGAGAAAAAAAAAAAGATGTGTTTATGCACCAGGCAGCGATCAGACAGAGGTGTGAAGGCTTTATTCAGGCTGAACGGTGAAGGTGAAGGCATGAGATACGCCGGGCTTCGTTCGTTCCTTCACTCCTCTTTTTCTTTCCACTCTCTACACATGCAGTGTCACAACACCAACTCGCCCACTTGAACTCGGATTAGAAAAGAGCAAAGCTTCCTCGCAGGCTGTTCGAAAGAAAGAAGAAGAAGAAAAAAAAAACAGTCTCGTTCAACCAGTTTTTTTACACGATGTGTCACATGAAAAGTCATCGCTGGGGTTTGAGAAGCGAACAAAACACGGATTATTCGTTATTTAGAGAATGATCGCTCTGTTTTTCAGGTGTGTCTTATTGTGTGGGATACTGCTGAAGTGTTTAACACACTTATGTGTTGTTATTGTGTCCTGGCTTTCTTTCCTTCTACTTTTATATAACCATGTGATTGACATTTAATATTAAGAAAATTTGGGGGAAAAATTTTATGTTTCTAATTGAAATTATATATCATTTTATGTTTTCTATATAAATTATATGATCATTATTTTTATTTAAAAAGTATAAATAACCAAAAAAAATATCAAATAGATTATTACAATTTTTCAAATTTTTTGTTTTATAAAATGACACGAAATAAATATTTACTTTGTCATTGATTGTAACTTTTTCTTTTGTTCCTTTAAATTATTTTATGCTGTTTATATATATATATATATATATATATATATATATATATATATATATATATATATATATATAATTTCATGAAATGCACAAATGAATACTGAATAAAAAAATGAAAATATATAGGAAAAAATAAAGATAAATAAAATAAAAAAAAAGATTATTTTTTAGATTCTCACATTTACCTTTCAGTGTGAACGCTAAAAGGTTCTTCTTTTGAAAGGGAATGAACTATTTAAAATAAAAATGATTTAAAAAAAAAACATTTTAATATAATTTTTATGAAAATGTTAATTTTATGCTACTTTTAAATACTTACCAAATTTTTAAAACACACACACACACATTTTACTATTTAAGATTAGGAAAGTAAAGTGTAAGATGCTGGTTTTTAGGTGTTGTTGTTGTTGTTTTATGGTTTTTAAATCTAGCTCAGGTTCATAACTCTGTGTGCTTCAGCTACAAAAAAAGCCTAAATGATAAACCTGCACAAAAGCAAAGTGAGCTACAAAAATAAACTGCATTCTTCTTCAAAAAACAAAACAGATCTCAGTGTGTGTGTGTGTGTGTGTGTGTGTGTGTGTGTGTGTGTGTGTGTGTGTGTGTGTGTGTGTGTGTGTGTGACAGTGTGGGAAAACTTTTATTAAAACTTTAAAACTGACGAAAGTGTGACAGTCTCTAAAGAGGAGTTTCAGAGACAAAGAATTTTCCAGGAAAAAAAAATAAGCCCCTCTCTCTCCCTCTCTCTCTCTCTCTCTCTCTCTCTCTCTCTCTCTCTCCCTCTCTCTCTCACACACACACACACTCGCTCTCTCTCTTTCTCTCTCTCTTACATGCTCTCCCCCCCTTCGCTCTCTCTCTCTCTCTCTCTCTCTCTCTCTCTCTCTCTCTCTCTCTCTCTCTTTCTTTCTTTCTTTCTTTCTTTCTCTCTCTCTCTCACACACACACACTCTCTCTCTCTCTCTCTCTCTCTCTCTCTCTCTCTCTCTCTCTCTCTCTCTTACATGCTCCCCCCCCCCTCTCTCTCTCTCTCTCTCTCTCTCTCTCTCTCACTCCCTCTTTCTCTCTCTCTCTCTCTCTCTCTCTCTCTCGCTCTCTCTCTCTCTCTCACTCACACACACACTCGCTCCCTGTCTCTCTCTCTCTCTCTCTCTCTCTCTCTCTCTCTCTCTCTCTCTCTCTCTCTCTCTCTCTCTCTCTCTCTCTCTCTCTCTCTCTCTTTCTTTCTTTCTCTCTCTCTCTCTCTCTCTCTCTCACACTCGCTCTCTCTCTCTCTCTCTCTCTCTCTCTCTCTCTCTCTCTCTCTCTCCCTCACACACACTCGCTCTCTCTCTCTTTCTCTCTCTCTTACATGCTCTCTCCCTCCCTTTCGCTCTCTCTCTCTCTCTCTCTTTCTCTCTCTCTTTCTTTCTTTCTCTCTCTCTCTCTCTCTCTCTCTCTCTCTCTCTCTCTCTCTCTCTCACACACACACTCGCTCTCTCTCTCTCTCTCTTTCTCTCTCTCTTACATGCTCTCTCTCTCCCTCCCTCTCTCTCTCTCTCACTCCCTCTTTCTCTTTCTCTCTCTCTCTCTCTCTCTCTCTCTCTCTCTCTCTCTCTCTCTCTCTCTATGTCCCCCTCCCTCCGTCTCTCCCCCCCCCCCGCTCCCCCTTCCCCCCCCTCTCTCCCCCCCTCTCTCTCTCTAGCCCTTACCAACCATGGCTTTGTTCTTTCTCTTCCTATAACATGTGTTGTGCTCTCAACAATGTTGTTTTCAGCATGGGGAAATAATCTCACTAAGAAGTTCAGACGAGCCGCACACAGAGAACGAGAGCACTGCGGTAAAATATGTCTTCCGTCATTATTCGGCAATTATACTTATTAAATACAGAGGAGGCAAACTCAAAAGGAAGACTTTTGTTGGAAATTCAGAGCAGGGGGGAAAAAAAGGCCAGGCACTGGCCAGCCGAGGCCGTCACAGAAATGACATCCTGTCAAAAGTTCGTAATGAAACACATTTCCATGGCTTTCCGTGACATGAGGAACGAAGCCGAGCGCCTTGTGATCGTTATCCCGCGATGAATCTCTCATAACTCCTGCTGGTAATGGTGCTGTGACTGAACTCAATTGTCTTCTGCTTGAGATTTGGCCTCATCAAGAAAGCACAAGGCTCTGGGAGGAACTGGGAAAGGCGATGAAGCCAGGAATGAGGATAACGTTAACTCCAGACAGACCTGCCACCACTGATCCATATAAGTCCATGTGAATGATTCCATAATGCCCTTAATCTTTAGGGCAAAATTGAAAATGAAAATACACCTCAGTGTGTATGATGGTCGTAAACGAGTTTGAAAAGGAAAATGAAGGAGACGGAACACTTGGATTGAGTACAGCATGTCCAAAAAAAAACTTTTTTGGAAGGTTGGAATACTTGGATATGATTTTTTTTATGAGGTATTTCCAAAACGTGCTGCGAGACGATGGCTCTTGTTTAGCCACGCAGGGTCACGTTTAAGCTCATTTTTTATCAGCCTCAGAATCAGTTTATTCAGTTTATTTAAATCTCCAGATTTTAAGGAAAATTGGGAATTTTATATATTGTTATATATATAAACTGTGCATATATATATATATATATATATATATATATATAATTATTTTATTATTTTATTTTATTTCATGTACACGAGTGAAAGTCAAAAAGTTGCTGATTTTTAAAATGTAAGCAAAATAAGATTAATATTTTATATAATATTAATATAATTTGTGCTGTTTGTGTGCTTTTCTTTAGTTTTTAAACTGACGCTACATCGGATTCACTGATAGAGCTCTAATAGAGCTCTAAAGCCAGATGCTGCCACCACCGTGCTTCACCTCGATTATTGTGTTCTTTTGGAGATGCAAACATGCAGCATGGGATTAATCTACCTTTCAGAATCGGCCTCATCACACCATAACGCATTTCCTCACATGGGTAGAAATTTGGTGTGATTTGGTTGATTTTTTTTATGAAAGTGACGTGACAAACGGCTAAGTACGGTGACCCATACTCAGAATTCGTTCTCTGCGTTTAACTCATCCAAAGTGCACACACACACACAGTAGTGAACACACACACACCGTGAACACACACCCGGAGCAGTGGGCAGCCATTTATGCTGCGGCGCCCGGTTAGCAGTTGGGGGGGGTTCGGTGCCTTGCTCAATGGCACTCTCTAACCATTAGGCCATGACCCAGACTAGTCAAATATTCCTGCATCTCCTTCAATAACATTGTGGGTCTCTTGGCAGACTCCCTGGTAAACTAGTCCTTTTTTTATATTAATGCTGGCGAGTTGTCCGGCTTTTGGTGATGTCACTTCGGTGCTCCATTTCCTTTGTTTGTTGATACCATTAAAATGCTGTGTTTGGTGTGGCAGCATTATGATAGTTAACATGGGTGTGTAGATTTTTATATCCATCGTACGTTCAAACACACACGGATAACTACAGCAAAAACTAAATCGCATCTTTCATGACACCATAAACAAACAAACACACAAGCATTTCTATTTATTTATTTATTTATTTAGATCTTAGAACAAAAACAGTTTGACATATAAATGTACACCTAAATCTAAATGTAAAGAGTAAAATATTGTAACGATTACACAAATTTGATGATGCTGTATGGCCAAAGGAAGTAAAGGTCATAAAAGTCATCACTGTTGAGAAAAGTATGGTTCAGGTGTGATGTGTTTTTTGTTCTGATGGAGCAACACAAAGCGGCAAACACTACAGCCAGTGTTAAAAAAAAATGCTGCCAAACCCGAAACCAGCAACCGGGCCTCGATTCAAGTGATTTTTTTTGTACTGTTCAGCACATGTCGAGTCAGATACACGTTTCAGGCACTGAAAGCTACACTAATGCATCAATGAAATCCACTGGCGCTAAGCTATCTGGATGTGTTCACACCGACGCAGCACTTCAGATGCCTTATCTCTCGCATGTGAAGAGCAAGCAGAGACTCGGTGCGCTATCATGGGCGAGATCACACGTCGGAATTCTTCTCTTTCACAAATCCTGGACAAAAGGCCAAGCTAAAAAAAAAAAAAAAAAAAAAACCAGTGCAGGTCCTCCTATTCAAAACCAAGCTGGCTGTGGAGACCATGCTGCTGAATGACTAGTGCCTTTTAAAAAGCAGTGCAGCGAAAGGAATTCTAGCCTGAGCGAATGATGTTTGTAACTTGATTGAACATCAAAGCATCCTCATTACTGTAATGTTAACAAATCTGAGCTGAGGGATGAAGGATAAGAGCTTGAAAAAAGGTTTTGTGCGTATTTATTTTGTGCCTGTTGTGCGCTGCAGAGAGTGAAAGGATATGCCGCAATGTACCTCCGAGAGATTGTGGCTGAAAACGCCAGCGTAGGAGGGCGGAGGTACCGTAAAAGGGTCTGTTGTGTGTCTTTCTTTCTTTCTTTATTTCTTTCTTTCTTTCTTTCTTTCTTTCTTTCTTTCTTTCTTTCTTTCTCTCTTTCTTTCTTTCTTTTTTACCATTCTCTGTGCAGAGACATGGCCAAATGGAAACAGATGCTATTCGTTGCCGTCCTAATGGAGCGGAGGAAAAATAAAAAGAAAGAAAAGAGTCAGGGAAATAAAGAAAAAGAGAGAGAAAGAGTGATGCATAAAATAGATGTACGCCGCCTGATAATTCAGTTCCGTAACAGCCAACCACCCAGCTCGCTGCGTTCGGATCGCACGCTGTTGGAACTTGTTTCAAGTCTCAGTTAACATGCATTGCGGAAAAGGTTTTTTTAGGCATGTGTACATTGGTATCTCTCACATGGACATGATAAAAAGGTTTAAACACGTGGCACGGTTATCAATTGAGCTCAGTGAGTGCAAAGCAAAGTGGATAGCTGGATTATGCGTGCCACTAAAACGAATCTGTTGTCACTCAAGGCAAACTTATGGGGCTGTCTGTGTTTAATTTTAGCGTCGGCACAGACGAGGACATGGCGTACGGCTCACAAGCTGCACACATAGAAAGAATAAATCAAGGCACTGAAGAAAGGGGCCCACATTCTGTCCGTCCCATCATATTCAGCGCTGGCATATTTTAAACGTGACATGTTCATTAAAGAAAGAAATTTGCTCTGACGCCGAACTGAAACAATCGGAGTTACATAAATCATCACACACACACACACACACACACACACACACACACACAAGCACACACCCTTGCAGACGCGAAGTCTTTCCATTTAGAGTCGGCTCAAATTGAAGACAGTCTTCAAACGAGCGGAGTTATGTTCCACTTTGTCACAGGGCCGGATAAAGACCTTGCGCTCGTGTGAGAGTGTGTGTGTTTGTGTGTGCATGTGCACAAGACATTTGAACAAAATATTCCGCCACTTTTATAGAAGATTTTCAAAGCTACGTAATTGAATTTCCGGAGCCTTTGATGCATTAGTTTTCTCTTAAAAACAGTGTCGCTATACTCCCATGGTGCATTAGGCATATGGTCTATTAAGCACGATGAATTTCCTGGGTCATTGAGAACACATTTTATGCACTATTTGTGCACCAGTCAGGTGTGTGCTGTGACCCTGTGTATTATGTGTAATAATATAATATAACCCTGCAGTGTTGAACGCTCCATTAATGCCGTTCTTTTCATGGTCAGACATTGTAAGATGGTAATTTCCTGGTTTTATAGCAGAAATTAACAGATGCTTCATGGCTATGAATTTGATATAGAAAATTGTGTTAAGTGCTCCAAATAATAATCATCCAATGCACTCTTATATCTGCCGGTTAATGAGGCTAATAAAATTTACAATAGCACCAAGGCAATGGGTTTCAGGTTAGCGAACATTTTTGTGAACGTTAGAGTCAGTCAAAAAAACGCTTGATCCGTTATATTGTCTGAGATATATCTGAGAACACATTTTAGACAACGTTTCTAAGCATTCTATCAACGTTAGCAACTAGCCGTAGGAAAATAAACATCGTTATGCTTCCTGGAAAAGTTGTCTTAGTTAATAACGTTCTATTAACGTTATTAAAGCATATTATTATTAGCACTAAACGTTGCAGAAACGTTACTTCTGAAATGTTACAGTCTAACCTTCTTAAAATGTCTTGAATACTTTTCTGAGCTTTCTGAAAACGTTATCTGTTAGCTATCACAAATAGAAAAGGAGCTACACTTTTAAACCAGATATGCTAATCAGCTAATCAGACAAACATGCAGAAAAAATGATTAATACTGTACTTTTAGATTGTGTTTTTGCTCATACTGTGAATTAAAATGCTGGTGTCGGTTGCGTAGTAAGGTCAGATTAGCGCGCCAACGTCTCGGACTCTATAGACTTAGCGGTTTTTGGATTAGCAAGTATCTTTTGCTAGGTTTCTTTCTGCTCGGTACTTAGCATCTGTTGCTGTTGTCTATTTCAGGGTTTCTCTGCCCTGAGCCTGGAGTAGTTTAGTGTTTCGTTTGTTGTAGGCTGTAACGTGCCTAATAAAATGCCTCATTTAGTCGTATGAACGGAGAGCAGGAATCAAAAACCGTTGTTGTTCGGGTTGTTCAGATAGATAACATGAGCTGATCAATAAAGTACTATAAATAAGGAATAAAAGACGGAAAGATGTCCTTTCAGTGGAAAATAAGTAACGACAGAGCAGTGACAGAGTGGAGCTAATTGTTAACACGCCACAGTCGATTATTTCCAGGCAACAAAATATCCTGAAGCGATTTAGTTTCTTTTACACTATAGAAATTTATCAACAACGACCTTTTTTTCATTTATTTAAGAATTCTTCATTTATTTTTTTATCCGTTTGTAGTTACATCTAATGGAATGAGGTCCGTTAGTTTCAGCCAGTGTTGTGCTAGTTACTAAGAAATAGTAACTAGTTACAGTTATTATGCCGCAATAAAAGTAACTGTTAAAAGTAACGTTTTTAAAGAACGTTCTTTAACGTTCCCATTAATGCCCTTTTATGCATTATGGTCTATACAAACACAAAACTGTTTGTTGATCTGTCCCTGGCTAACAATCCGGTTAAAAACTAGTCGCTGTTGTTTGGCAGGAGGGGCTTGAACTCCGAGTGTGTCCACCGACACCGGGTTAGCTTCTAGCTTCGTCGGGGCATGTAGGTCTACTTCCAGATCGGAGTTACTGTTTATCGCAGTAGATAGGACCTTCGAACCAAAAAGACACAGCTTACATTTGACTAGAAGGTTTTTGTCTTTATGCTGAACTAAAGTGAAATAATGAGCATATTTCCACTTTGAGAAACTCGTCTTGATTCATGAATAAACGTAAACATTCATGAATAAACGTAAACACGCCCACAGCGCGGCGTCTTCGTGTTTACAGGTTGGCATCCACCGATCCTACAATGTGTCACTGCTGTAAACAGGTTAGTCTGTAGGCTACACTTCAGTCTAAATGAATTAATTGAAAAAAGTAACAGATAACACACCATACGGTAACGGTAACGGAGTTACTTTATTTAAAAAGTAATGCATTAGAGTATTAGTTACTGTCAAAAGTAACTGCGTTACAGTAACGTGTTACTAGTAAGGTGTTATTGCCCAACACTGCTTACAGCACGTACATTACGACAGCTTGTTACATTCTAGTTCTGTATAGACTGCTACAAAGCGCTGACACTGGAGACTCCTTCTGTAAAACAACAACAACAAAAAAATCCATTTTGTGGAGTGTTTACTACAGTATATACAGTATGCTGTTGTTGCTATAGAAACAGGATTTGTATTGTGTAGCTGTTTTTTTTTTTTTTTTTTTTTTTACATCCATATAACATCGATCCAAAATGCAAAAGTTAGCGCACCCCACCCAATCTCATCCCATCCAACAATTCCTTCTTTCAATTACAAGCCACCAAATATAGCTCCATGTCAGCTCTCGCGCTCACTGATGGACCGTCTCGTATTCGGCCAACGAGATTAGACTGGCTGCAATCTCTGAAATCCTTGATTGCTATAAGACTATAAATTTCTGAGGTGGAACTCGACACAGCGATCGGGTCTCATGTCTGTAATCGGGTCTCCATCTTGGAGAGTCTCTTTCTGATAGCCTGAAACAGCGTCTCGCTCTTTAAGAGTACTCAGCTCCTTATTCCTTCGCACTTACCTTATCTGAGTCAGTCCGCCTCTGAGCTCGGGCTCTCAGAGCCGATCGAGAAACGTAGGCTGTTAGAAATTATACACGCTGGCAGATTTTGACACGCACATACCTTTAGGCTCAACGTGTTAAGTGGCGCTAGAGTTCATTTTTCAGCATCTGGAGTCATAAGTTATAACAAGACGGCTCCATCTTTTTTTTTTTTTTTTTTTTCCTTTGCTGTACTTTAACGTTATGTTGATTACGTTCATGGAAGTGCAGCAGGTTCCTGTGTGGTATCTCGAGCACACCATGAGCAAAACATTCCTTTTAAAGACGTGCGTGAGATTAAGAGCATAACCGGTTTAGTGTGTTTTTACATCTGCAAGACAATAAGAAGAGATTACAGACTATTTACTTCCTGTTGCACCTTTACCTTTTTTTAGTCTACACAACATGTTCTTTAAATCTCTTCAAAGCCAGACGTCGAAGCTGTAGCTCCTTTATGAACGATTTTTTTCCGTCGTCGTCCAGAGCCGGGAAAAAAAAAAACCTATCGTTTATACAGGAGCTTTGATCAAATAAGCAAACGAAACAATTACAATAACAGTAATTTCACACTTCTGATTTCAAACACTATCTAATATATTATATTATACAGATTCTCCAGAGTAACCACTTTCCAGAGGTGCTCACACATGCAAATGTAATTACAGTGACAAATGCAAATCCCACACTATTATGAAAACCATCAAGAACGAGATTATTAAATAAGAAAATGAAATGTCCTAAGCTGGAAGATGAAATATGAACAATTATAACAATAGGGGGAAAAAAATGACTTTTTCAAAGCCTGACTTTAAGGTAATTAAGTTTATGCATGTTTAAACACTCACTGTCAAAATTTGCTGCGTATTAGAAGGCTCGTGTATTAAAAGGATATTAAAGCAATGGAATAAGGAGGAAAAGGAGGAAGAGGAGGAAAAGGTAAGCGTCGACTAGATTCGTTTCGATTCCCGTTCAAATCGAGCGACACGAATAGACGCGACGTGAGTCCTACAAAGCAGAGAAGGAAACGATGGTGTTACGACTTATACTGACACTTAAAAAGGAAGAAAGCTTGAATGAAACAAAGAAACAAAGACTGGATGTTTATCCCTGTTTATGTGTTTATTTAAATATTTCATTTGATTCATTTGGTTCATTTGATTCATTTGATTCAGGGATCGCAATTGCACTGAGTCGTTCGAATGGAAGAAGATGCATATAGAAGGAAAAAGCAAAGAGGTGGGTCATGAGTGGCACGCGAAGACGAGATTGAATTATGGATTAACTTGAGACGGGTGAACAGAGGCGAAGACGTGCAGATATAGTAGAAGAAGCAGCGCCTCAGTGTAGACGGAGTAGATGGGGTATGTCGTCTACGTCGGGTGTTTTAATCAGGGGTTCAGATAGGCTTGTCAGCAAAAGTCTCATCTGTGCAACAAGAGCCGGTAAACAGATAAGTTCCACATCGGATCCTACAATAGCAGCTGTCCCCTAAAGCGTGCGTTTTTTTAATGTCGCGCTGTCACTAAGAAAAAAAATGAAAACAGGACGAGACGCCGTTTCATTTGTGACTGGGACGATAATTCACTTTCTCCTATTTAACAAGATCTTTCTGTTTGCATGCACAGAGACGAAGCCGTGACGTCGTCTGAAATGCTTAGCAAAAACAGCCATGCGTTTCAGACACACACACACACACACACACACACACACCAGTTATTGAATACGTTATTACACTATACAGCATCTTCGTCTTGTCTGTGTGTCTGGTTGAGGTGGCTGACGTGGGCCGTATCGTCTTGCATCCCGTTTCCGCCCTTTCCTTCGTATGTACTCTGTGTGTTGGCTAGATATCTTGTTTGAGCCGGCGTGAAAATGGCTCATGACAGGTACTTTAGGCCCACACCCAGACCGTTCCGACCACGCCGGCTCATCCGAGGCAGCGGTAAAACGTTTCGGATCAAAAGTGTTCATCCCTCAGCAGGCGCCAGACAGTCTAACAACTGGCTCAAATTGATTCTTAATCACGTTTGTATGGACCTCGAGCCCTCGGCCAGCCGGAATCGCAGCAGGGCCGACTGGCACTCATTCCCTCTCTGCTACTGGATACACGCTAACACGGTCTGGTCTGTAAGAAGGACGGCCGGAGGGTGTGTGTATGTGTGTGTGTATGTGTGTGTGTGTTTCCCGATCGGCGAGCTAGCATGACAGCATCCTACAGGCGAATCTTTCGAGGTCTCGTGTTCTTGCGTAACTGAAGCAGCCATTTTACTTTCATTAAACGTCTGGAATCTAAAATTCACGGTGAACACCGTATATTTACTCGAATACCTGAACTTTCTACGTGTTTATCCAACAATTTTTCATCGGCGTTCTCTTGAAACGATTACGCACCAGCCTTGACAAAACAAGATCTTAATATAGGGGACGTATCTCAAGGCGAAATGTTCAAATAATTTTAAAAAGATATTACAACCGGGTAATTAGCATTTCGGCACCGTCTCGACGACGCCAGCGCTCGGTGCGATGGTCTGAGTCTTGCCTAGTTGACTTACTTCGTGTATACACACGTACATAGACCTAATTACACAACCGGAAGGCACGGTTATGTAAATGAGGCCTAAAATCAGGTTTCATGAGGGCCCTCATCAGTCTGTCACAGTTAGCGCGATATTGCTGCTGGTTTTAAAGGGGATGTCATTACTCATGACGGGCAGGGGGCTGTCAGTTTACCCAGGCAGTGTGGCTAAATGTCTTTAAGGGAGTCTGCTCTCTTCGGGCTGCCATTAATCACCCGTACCTGCTCTGTAGAGCTCTCCCGCAGCTTTGGAAAGCCTCGGTCTCTGAGCTTGTTTTTATTTTTTTTCTCATTTGACTTTCCACACGCAGTCATTCGGAAGCTAGACATACATAGCATTTTTTTTTTTATTTTTTATTTTGGTCTCCACCTATACTATACTTTGACATCAAGCACGCATATCTGAGCAGATCGATTCAGATCATTAGCACTAAGAGATGAAAAGCGTATTTTTCTTACAGGTGTCAGAAGTACGATTTAAATTTACAAACATATTCTTGTAATACATCATCTTCCAAACAGCAATATATCATTTTTTTTTTTTTTTTATCGGTGATGGAATAAACATATATTGTTCTTGGGTCAAACAAATCAAAGGCGCACATGGAAAAGAAGGAATGATATAGAAATATATTTTACGAGGCATGACTGTTCAAATGTCCAGAAGGTTTTTTTTTTTTATAAGGCTGGCCTGCTCATGGATCACACGCAACTGCCATTGGTATCCGTCACATCCAAAAAAGATCCCGTGTGCCACATTGCTGACTCTGGAGGGTGGGGTGTCTAACCTCTATCCTATTTGAGCTCAAAAACATTTCAACCGCCCGCTCATGCCAGTAAAGGAGGCTTGTTAACCGTGCAAACGGAGACGGCATGGGCTGCTTCTCCCCACAACGCTGGCTTCAACACCAGAGTGCCTGGGCCAGATTAGCTCTCATCTCTCGCCCTCGTCTGGTCTCAATTTCACAGATTCGATTCAGGGGTGCTTCTTATTACCGAGGCCATTTCCAAAAAAGCCGGCATGAGAGCACGATGCGAGATAGACGACAGGATGCGGCAAAAAAAAAAGCAGGGAGGAAAAGAGCGAAACAGGACGTCATGTCATAATTAGATCATAACATTCGCGTTAACAGAATGTTTCTGCAAAGCCAATGGGAGAAAATATAATAGTGTTGCTTGGGTTCCTTTTGGTTTCTTTCGAACTGCATTTTTATTAGAAACTCTCTCTCTCTCTCTCTCTCTCTATCTATTTTTTTTTTTTTTTTTATTTCTCTCAATACTGTATTTCAGGCCACACTGTGGCAGCCCCAGGAGACTGTCAAGATCTAACAGCCTTTATTTCTTACTCAGCTCTGGCACTGGTTGCACTTAATGGCTTTACGAGCAGCGACAAAACAATAAATATATATGTATAACTATGTAGGTACATGTGACTCAGCTCCAGAGAGCTGGATTTACGATGGAATTGTAAGGGCATTTCGAAAGAGTCAGCAGAAAAAAGAGAATTATTAACATAAAAATGGTTTTTGTTTGGTTTTTACCAATCACACTTAGGCGCCAAGGGTGTGTGTGTGGGGCGGGGGGTGGGGGGTGGGAGAGGATCGTTCCAAAGGCAACAGGGTTGACAGGGGTCTAAAAAGAAGTCCTATTACCCCAATAGGCACCTCCTCCCACTTGGAAAAGGATTATCTAGGGAGATGGTGGAGGCTGGAGATGAAGTGGGGTCAGGGGGGCCAATATTTCTGTACTCGGGGGAATAAGGGTGAGTTAAACTGTTGAGGGGGGTGGGGGGGGGTGTATTTCTACAAGCTTAAGCGGAAGTACAGAAAGACAGCCATTGTAAATAATCCAGTCAAAAATGTATGCTGTTTTTATTCGCTGTTTTTTCAAATCAGATATTTAATGTGAAAATCTGGAACGTTATCCTCCATATTATTTCTTTGCAAATAAACAAACAAACAAACAAACAACTAAACAAACCATTTAAAAAGGGAAATAATTTTCCGCATTTTTTTTTTTTTTTACTTTTGTGTTTAATACTAAATGAAAAATGTAGAAATGCAGCATAGGAAGACTTTTATCTGTATACTTATGCCAAATTTTCACCTCAGACAGGTGCCAAAACTTTTGTGTCTTGTTTATGAGATCTAGTAGGGTTTGCGTTTGTATGATTGCTTGGAATTTGACTCAAATCATTCAAACAAATTTAACACACACACACACACACGCACACACACACACACACACACACACACACACACACACACACACACACACACACACAGAAACAGGTGGACAAAAAGCACACAATTGCAGCACTGACTCTGAACAGCAGGTTGTCTCATAAAACTGGGTGGTGGTCGTCAGCAGAACCCCTAGGGTGGTCCAAACACACACACACACACACACACACACACACACACACCACACAAACACACACATACACCGATGATACCAAGCTGCTATTCTGGGCCTTGGCTTAAAAAAGAGAGAGAGACAAGCAAAAGTAAGCCATAAAGTCCTGGTGGTCCCTGGGCTTCTCTTGACCCTCTTCCTCCTCTACAGGTACACACTTGTTGCTCTTTTTTGCTGCTTCGTTCCTCTGCGTTACACTTTTACGTCACCCCATTTATCCACATCACATTCTTTAACCTTAAATATATTGCACGAAGTCAGCTGCTAGAACAAATGAGGCAGGCGGACGACCCACGTACGTGCACATGCAGGCAGTTTAAAAAAAGACTGGAGTCATTTATTTTCAATCAGAAGTACATGATTTAATGAATGGCTTCAGGGAAAATACTCAGCTATATATACGTACACGTTTTACACGACGTGACTTAGACATGACATGTGAGTACAAGAACATGGGTATGGGCCTTACGGTGTAATAGTTTTACAGCATCGTATCCTATAAAAATATCACTGGTTACACGGTTTAATGGTTTAAACTCAACACAAATGACATACAAGCCTGAGGTGAAAAAGCGATCACAAACATCTTTGTTCCTTGTATATAGAAAACAAAACAAACTTAAAAAACATTGAAATAAAATTTAAAAATATGATGTAAGAGTGAGCGTGATGAGTTTGTGTAGTATTAACATGAACCAGTTACAGTGTGAAAGCTCATGAGGATGTTGTCACTGATCAAGGCTTTGAAAATCTGAGCTTGTTAGATGTTTACCTAGCTTTCTGTCGATCAACCCACGCACCCATCCGTCTATTTGTCTATCATCCAATCCTTTATGATCAAATTATTGTTTCATTTCAACAGATTACACAGGGCATAACAAAAAGTCCAAACGAACACATGCTGTGAGTGATTAAAACTTAAACACAACGTTTATCGTGAGATTTCAACATGCAGACATGGGAACATCTGAAAACATTTTCACAAGAGAAACATATGGTCATTTCTTCTCTAAACAACTGTAAAGCTGGTATTAGTACAAGTTGGAAAAAGGTAGAAACGAAAAAAAAAATTTGTAGTGGGCGAGTCGCCTAGAGTCGATTCTTGGATGTGTCGATTCCATCGAAGCTTCAGGTCACCTCAGAAAGTTCAGATTTCCAGATTTCCAGTCAAAACAACCCTGTTGTTGTTGGCAATAATAATGGGAACTATTAAGACAGCGTTTAGGCAACCTAACATCTGCTGATTTTCCATTGTTATATTGATAGTTATCGATAAATAGCAAATAATTAGCTATCTAACTACAATATATGTGTCGTTAGCTAGATTACACCACATTATCCTAGCGAGTATACATTCATTCATCTTCTACCGCTTATCCGAACTACCTCGGGTCACGGGGAGCCTGTGCCTATCTCAGGCGTCATCGGGCATCAAGGCAGGATACACCCTGGACGGAGTGCCAACCCATCACAGGGCACACATTCACACTCTCATTCACTCACACAATCACACACTAGGGACAATTTTCCAGAGATGCCAATCAATCTACCATGCATGTCTTTGGACCGGGGGAGGAAACCGGAGTACCCGGAGGGAACCCCCGAGGCACGGGGAGAACATGCAAACTCCACATACACAAGGTGGAGGCGGGAATCGAACCCCCAACCCTGCAGGTGTGAGGCGAACGTGCTAACCACTAAGCCACCGTGCCCCCAGCAAGTATACATTTATTTATTTATTTATTTATTTATTTATTTATTTATTTATTTATTATCATTTTTAAAGCTAACTGTGCACTCTGAGTTAAATCAAGCGCTGTTTTGCGAGGCAATAGTTGGGCGATACCAACTTGTGCGTGTTTAGTAATTTTACATAATTTATTATGACAAACTCAGAATCCAACTGAAAAACAAAGCAGTTTAGAATACTTGGAAACCTTCTGGAAACCATTCCTCTGCTGTTAATGGTGCTCAATTGAATCATGTGGAACCAATATGTTCATTTGAACTAAGTAAACTTAACCAGCAAGCTAGCATCTAATCATACACCATGACCGCCAGTGAACCATAACACTGTAGCAGACCAAAACACAACTATGTTCTGTTTCAAAGAAGGTTGAGAAAAAGTTCTCCACCAATACAGGAAGAGAGAAAGCAAACATCCAATGCCTTAAGATATTAAAAACTGCAAACAACATTTAATAATTCCCACAGCTACTGTATGTGGACGTTTGGACGTGAAACCTTTAGCCTTGTCTTTTCTCTTTGTGGATCACTGACTATCTGACAAAAAAACCCCAGCGCTGTCTCCAAAATGTACATGCAACTGAGTAAATATAAAACCACATCAAGTAAAAACAAGCATATGGTTTTTAATTGTATTCATGTTGGAGATCTGAAAAAAAAAGCATGGAAACATAAAAAAACATCCAAACTTGTTTGTGAAACTGTCCACAGTGATTTAAGAAGTGTTACGACAAGCTGGTTCAAAGCCACCCACAGCAGCATGCATGATGTGGCATGTAAAGAAAAGATAAAACAGTACAGATACAGATTGCCAGCATTAGGAAAGTCATGGTGGTATGCTGATAAAGTGCAGTCCTTCTGCAACCACACGGTTTCTGCTGCGTCTTAGTTGGATGAGGAATCACAGAGCGGCAGCCTTTAATCCCTTTGCCCTGATGGAGTATAGTATCATATAGTAGTGAAAATACAACAGGACATGAAGGACCATGCTTTTGAACAAGGTTGTGGGTTCGATGTTAGCCTAGAAAAATTACTTAGTAGTTCTCAACTTTGAGGCTTTGTTCTTTTGCATTAAAACAAATCAAAGTATTTTGGATAGATAGATAGATAGATAGATAGATAGATAGATAGATAGATAGATAGATAGATAGATAGATAGATAGATAGATAGATAGATAGATAGATTTGTCATTGATGTTGTGCAAAATATTCATACTAATTTCTAATTCGGTTCTATGCATGTCTTAATGGGTGATTGGGTAGTTAAATGGTTGGAGAGATGGATGGATGGATGGATGGGTGGGTGGGTTGTTCTATGGATGGATGGATGGTTGGATATTTTGCATCTATGTATGGATGTATTAAGGAATATGCGGTTTGATAGGTGAATGGTTAGATTGAGTTGAGTTGGATGAGTATACAGGTACATGGATAGATAGTTAGATTGGTTGAGAGATAGATGGATACATGGATGGATGGATGGATGGATGGATGGATGGATGGATGGATGGATGGATTAAAGTTGGGTGGACCTTTAAATATTTGGAAAAGTGGAGAGGTAAATTATTAGATGGATGGTTAGATAGATAGATAGATAGATAGATAGATAGATAGATAGATAGATAGATCGATAGATAGATAGATAGATAGATAGATAGATAGATAGATAGATAGATAGATAGATAGATAGATAGATAGATGGTGAATAAGGCATACATTTTTACACCTTCATTGAAATTGAAATTGATGGATTGATGGATGAATGATTGGGACTGACAGACGGATGGACGGATGTCATGTTACAGCAACTAAAAAAAAGCAGTACATATGAATTGCAATGCACATATCAGTAGTAACCAATTCCTGGCTTCATGGACGCTCTGTAATTGGCAACCATGAAGTTACTACTGTTAAACTTGCTCCCATTGATGCTGCCACCGTTATAATTGCCATCAGTGATGTGTGTTATTGTTCAAGCTGCCATTTCTGAAGCTGCCGCCCTCAAAGCTGTCACGTTTGACTTCACCTTCAATGACATTTCTTAGACATTTATTTTTCATACAAAGGTCATTAAAACTTAATGAAACATGTCTAGCTAAGTTGGCCACACCCACAATTCAGAGTTATTATAATGCAAAGTATAACGATGCAGACAATATAATATGACAACCGTACGTATGTCCTTTTTATTCATACGGCACACAGATGTATGTATGCAAAGCTTATGTTGACTAAAATGCTGCACACATTCAATACACCTTAATTAAATAAAGAGTTTTGAAACAGAAAAAAAAAATGTAGATCACAGAGCAGAGAGGTCTGGGTGTGTATCTAAAATGCAAGTGGGACATTTAATATCAATTGCTGGACTGTTCGAAAAGCCTCTGCGCAGCACTCGCAAAAGCACAGACACCCTTAAGAGCCGGGGGAAGCGAATCTGAGCCCTTCAGACGTCTAGAGGCAGAGTCTGGACAGAGCAAATCAGAGATATATAACAAGACGATCCCATTAAGGCCGTTCTAAACAAATTAAAACGTAACCCTTTAAGCTCTGAGCAGCCATCAGCAGTCCAGACGTTCTTCGTTCTTGTAACTAGATCCTCATTTCTACGAAAACAGGCTGAAAACCCCAAGACAGGAGCTGAAGGGGTTAAACTTGATCCTAAAAAGGATTGCGAGGATAAAATATTATTCCAATTTCCAATATGTAAAGAGAGGTTGTTTTATATCCACAATAAAACCTACACAAGTAGTGTGTAATTAGACAAAATGAGACAACTATATATTCATTATAGCATGTTGCTGTCTTTAGATAAATCTTCTAGATAAATCTGTGCAGGAGGAGTTCAAATTAAAAGTCTTTTAGGTTTATTTCCAGACGCAGATGTAACGCGGTAAGAAAACTGTCACTTTCCCAGACAATAAGTCACTGTTGCGGGCTCTTTGATTGATACGAATGTTTATTAGCCGAGCGTAGCTGTTGAGGATGAAATGTGCTCTTCATTAAACCGTGTTGAATATTCATAATACAACCTAATAGCATAATACATAATTAGGCACGTAATTAGATCTTAACTCTGCCCTACTAAGGCAGGAAGGCAGTAACTGCTTATTGAGTGAAACAGAGAAAAATGACTTCACGGTTTATATGATATCCAACCAAACAAGTGGTAGCTACATCATTTATTAGAACGGCTGTTGGTTGAAAAATCGTCGAGTTATTTTTAATCCATTAAACAAAACAATCTGACATGCCTATAGCAATATAACTGTTATATATATATGTTTGTTATTTATTCATACTCCATTAAAATCTTGTTTTTTTTTCTTTAATACATAATGAGCTAATGTGTTTAATGATTTTTTTATTCATAAAGTAGATCCGCTGTTATTGGAAAATAATTACCAAGAAGTTGGCGTGATGCGGCCTGACACAAAAGACTATACTCACTATACACACTGAAGTTGGCTATTTTCCGATAACAGCGTGTGACAGTGTGAAGTTTTTTTTATTTCTTTTTACACCACAGTAAGTTTTTTTTTTTTTTTTTTTTTTACCAAATCCATTTTTTTTTAAAAATGAAAGAATGACATCATAGTTCTCTCCTCATAGGACTCTGTTTTTCTTTCTCTCAAAGCGAGTCTGAGTCACGTTACAGAGAAAACACAAAAATCCCTCCGTCTTGAAGACTTTTCCATAGACTCCTTTCAGAAATCCAGGAAATTTCTCGACACAGGAAACTTCACCATACCGATAATAACACCAATTTTTAATCCGTTTAAGTGGAGCGTTCACCGTACAATCCCTTTGTTGCTATAGTGTGCTGTAGAGATGACGCGTCATTGCACGCCAAACTGAAGCGATCGTCACTCAACACAAAATGCTAAAAAAATGTTTTTTTTTCCCCATTGGAGACTTTGAGACCAAAAAAAATTCATGATTCTTATACGTTTTTGATGCGGAAATACGATCAACAGAAGCAAAAAGCAATCGGTTATAAAAAGTCCATCACATAGAGTCACATGACTTCAGCATCAGCTACACTAAGCTTTAACTCCACAATCCAGCTGGTCTTCAGCTGGTGTTAATCATAGACCTTATTTCATTTACATTTACATTTACATTTACATTTACATTTACATTTACATTTACAGCATTTGGCAGACGCCCTTATCCAGAGCGACGTACATAAGTGCTTAAATCTGTAGCATTGAATACAGTACATTAATGCTGGCTCACTAGGTTACATACCTAAGATACCATGAGTTTAATACATTGTTACTGTACAATGAAAAAGTGTGAAAGGTTTTTTTTTTATAAGGAAAGAAGTGCTAGTTGAAGTGTTTCCTGAATAAGTAGGTCTTCATCCGCCTTTTGCCTCTGCTGTCCGGACCTCTAGGGGAAGTTCGTTCCACCACCTTGGTGCCAGTACAGAGAAGAGTCTTGTAGTATATTTGCCTCTTACCCTGAGAGATGGTGGAACCAGTCGAGCAGATTTCAGATTTCAGGCATTTAACCAAAAATAAACCAAAATTCCAAGGACGATGGAACCGGAAGTGCAAAAATGCAGACTCATCAGCATTATACAGAAAATAAAACAAATCAAAGCAAGGGTATTAATATAATTTAATGGTGTTTTATGGTATTTAATGGTAGAAGCTCTTATCCTGAACAACGTACGAAGGTCTAGTTCGATGAATACATCAACAATGGGTCACTAGGTCACGGACTTAGGGATACCATCGATGTAAAACTCTTGGAGGGAATTACTGTATAGTTCAATTTTTCCAATTTCAATTCAATTCAATTTATTTGTATAGCACTTTTAACAATTTCCCATTGTCTCAAAGCAGCTTTAAAGAAGTATGGAAACAGAAGAGAGAGAAAAAAAGAAATAATTATGTAATAATAATAAGAAGAAGAAGTAGAAGAAGAAGAAATAAGGATAAAAATAAATGAATGAATATATACAATTAAAGTTTAAAATTACTTTAAAAAATATGAACTTAAAATATAAAATACTATATATCTGTAACACTTCTTTTTTAAAATACATAAAACAAACAAGGAAACTTATTGCTAGTTTAAAGGTTTCAGGAAGAGGTAGGTCTTCACCCGGTGTTTGATGATAACCAGTGACTCAGCTGTTTGGACGTCTACGGGAAGATCATTCCACCAGCGCGGTGCCAGAACAGAAAAGAGTCTTGATGTATATCTACCTCTTACGCTGAGAGATACTGGGACCGGTCGAGCAGTGCTGGTAGATCAGAGGATGAATGATTTGACCGATTAAAAATGAAGAATGCATTTAAAAATAAATTCTGTACTGTATGTATTGAGCAATGAAGGTTTCTATCCCAAATATGGGATCATTTTATTGTTATACTATATTATGTTTGTATTAGATACGATCTCAGATAGTTAGATAAAGTTACAAAGAAATCTCTTTGTCCCATTTTTTTCAGTTTTCAGCAGATGGAAGATCACTCAGTGTTTTGGATGCTGTGATCAGCGTAATTCTCCCAAGACATTGTGTAAGCATTTACAAAGACATATTTATATACACAAATCCCGATATCCCGAATGTTTATACGAATATGAAGCGTAAAAGTAGACAAGAAGGTTGTTGGACCTTACGACGGTAACCTGCGATGAAATACGCCCTTATATGTCCGAGTAGGTGAGGTGCCAGACTGGAGCTTATCTACAATCAGCTCCATTGTCACTCACTTCTCAAGTGTGGACATGGCTCTTTTCAATCTGGATCTGTGATACCACAGCCATTGTGTTAACAGATAGGAAACAGACTCCAGTGCCATTCCTTCTCTTTCTATGTCTCTGTGTATCTCTAAACAATGTCACGGAGACATTTTCTTCTCGCGCGCTGGCTTAAAACATTGCTGTTACGAATTATTTCTTCCTGTAACTGTGCTGGGGATTTTTTCCCACTTTTATTTTTCCAAAACATTGACCATTTGTGTTGTATGCGACAAAAAAAAAAAAGAGACAAAAAACAGCCATGATACCAAATGAGATTTATGATCGTGTGGTCATTATAGGCTTTTTGTGACGTCAAGGTTTTCTAACGAAGGACAGATTACATCATCTCTGTAAACTCACAAATCAGTTTCAGATCCAAAACAATGCCATTATGTGTGTCTTTATTTATCTAATGTTTCAAATATTCCGATATGCGTTTAAAAAAGGAATCTTCTAATCCAGTTTTTTATGAATGCTACCCTCATAAAACAGGGTTTCCTTGGAGTTCTTTATAGAATCATGTGGTACTTGGGCAATAGAACTTTCTCCCATAAAATAGTCCTATATAGAACTCTGAGTTTCTGTACTTTAGCCAATAGAAACTTCACCCGTATGAAGAACCCTTGGGTTTTGTACCTTAGCCAATAGAGGCTTCTCCTATAAAATCGTTCTATGTAGAACCCTTGGGTTTTGTACATTAGTCAATATAACCTTCTCCCATAAAATTGTTCCATATAAAACCCTGAGTTTTGTACCTTGTTCTGTAACTTAGTTAATAGAGCTTTCACTCATAAAATGGTTCTAGAACCCTTGAGTTTTATACCTTAGCCAATAGAGCTAAGTTCTACGTAGAACTCTTGGAGAGCAAGGTCACTTATCTATTTAAACATTTCTATCATTGAAAGTCCATGTGAAATGTGTACAATTGAAATGAGCACAATTGCTTTTTGGAGTTTTATCCCTTTATGTAGATGACCTCATTAAGTGTCAATAAACCCTTCAAAATGTTTCTAAATAAAGGACCAGTTTAGGTTTCTATATATCAGTCAGCCTTGTGCTCCGAGTCTCCTGGGATAGGCTCCAGATTCCCTGTGACACAATAGGATAAGCGGTGTAGAGAATGGATGGATGGATGGATGGATGAAAGGAAACATCAAGCAAAGGAATCTAAAGCCTGCTCAGGTGTTTACTAAAGATGAACGAATGAAAGATGTGATTTGTTACATTAGAAGAAGCCAATATTTTTATTGCTTGTTAGGAAGTTGGGGTCGGAGCACAGGGTCAGCCATGATACAGCCCCCATGGAGCAGAGAGGATTAAGTGCCTTGGTCAAGGGTCCAACAGTAGCAGCTTGGTAGTGCTGGGGTTTGAACCCTGACCTTCTGGTCGATAACCCAGAGCCATGACCTTATGAGCCACTACTGCTGCTCCATTAATGTTAATGAATGCTGTGTGTTCTGAGATGCTTTTCTGCACACCACAGTTTTACACAGTTAACCAGGATTTTATATATTACACTGCTGTAATATGATTGGCTGATCGGACACCTGTGTACAGGTGTTTCTAATAAAGTGATCATTTTAAGAGACAGATTTTTTGAGTGCACAATCAGCAATGCGTCGAAATATTTAAGCCGACATTTGCTTGCTCTTCCGTAGGCATCAGTATGGTGGCTTCGTCCTCAGCGCGATACAGAATCTCGTAGCTGCTGGATATTTTTGCTTTTTAGTTTGTGTGTAATAAAAACAAGGTTGCTGTTTCTTTGTCTGAGTCTACAATAGCTATGAATCTCCGAGTCTATAAATATGCAATATTGTAAAGTCATCATGTTGCAATCCCAGTGCAGGTCACGGAGTTCTTAACACGTTGGACCTCCCTCAAAATAAACTTTCCCAGAAGGATATCAGATTTATTATTGTAACACAGATAAAAAATACTCTGCTCTGAAAATCAAAACCAGGCTTCTACCGCTTTCGCGCATGACACCGAGTAAAAAAGGAGGACAGGATATAAGGACGAGATTTGTATTGAATTCCTCCTAGCTGAACGACTACGGCTTTTCCCCCATCTTTATTTTGACATTTGCCTTCAGTCTGAAGTGATGTTTTTTTCTCCTCTCGAAAGCATTCCATCTTAAACCAGATCCTCTGTCCGCTTTGGAGAGATGGCAGGGAGGACAGCGCCGGCCAGATTTGTGGCCTGTTGCGGTCCAAACGAACAGCACCGCGGGGAGCTTTGGAAAAGCTCACTCCGGTTTCAGACCTCTGCAGCTCAGGAGCAAGCCAGAGGGAGAGAGAATTTCCCTCTCCAATATTTTATATTTCTTCAGGTTAACTCCATTGTTATGGAGGAGGTGTAAAGTGTATAGCAGGAGAAGATCAACTTTCTGAAATGTCAGAACGGAGAAAGAAACAAAGTAGAAAAAACATCGTGAGGCATCGAGAGTGGTGGATTTTTTTTGTGGACAAACGTTTTTTTAGACAACAACAAAAAAAAATGAAAGTCTATAGCTATTGTTTTTGAGGGAGAGATTTTTTCAAACTGAAAAAAATTCTACACAAAAACAAATAGACATATATAAATATTAGAAATAAAAAGAAATAATATTTATTAATATTATATAATACATAAAATTATAAATATTATAAATACATAAATAAAAAAAAGTATTAAATATTTGTTGTGAAAAAAAAACTATTAATTTGCAATATTTTTTTTTATTAAATAATATTGAATTAATCCTCAGTTTCAAATTTCACTCATTGGCACTGACGTATAATAAAACAGTTTGGTAACATTAAGACTTTTTATTTAACAAGATTCCACTAACGCACATTATTTAATAAGTGTCATCATTAATACACCATGATTGGCATTACTAAAATTAAAATGTAAATAAATAAATAAAATTATTCTTTATACCTTCACTGGAAAAAACCTACAATGCTTAAGAGCACTTCAATCATTTATAATAAACAGACTTTTACTTTGTTAACAGGATTTATGGTTTGTAAATGCTTAATGAATGATAACTGATTGTGTAGAGACTCAATAACAAAACACTCCAACTAAGGTCAAACTTTTAAATCAATTAAATAACCATATAAACCATATAAAAATTCTGCTTTATGTTCGATAAAAAGCTCCTAAACACAAAAATCACATCTCGGTAAATCTCGGAAAAAAATTTCTTTACATTCATTTATTTTTTCAAACTTACTCCTGTTTTTGTTGTGTCCATGTTTAGCATTGAATGTCTTCGTCATGTCTCACTCCACAGTGGTGCTTAATATGAAGCTCAGATGAAAGTATACACTCAGGGCTTTTTTTTGTAGGGTTTTTTATTATTATTTTTTTTATCCAGCCTACTAGGAGGAATATATTCATATCAAATGTCCACAAAAAACCCTTAGAAATGGGTAGTTTTTGTTTTCCACACAAACGTTCGTAAAATCTTTGAAGTAAATCAGGATATCGAACCCATTTCTGATGTCTGAGATGCGCCGAGTGTTTGTTCATAAGCATCTAAAATGTGAAGGTGTTTATCTTGAGTCATGACTTTATTTTATACTTTTTTTAATCAGACTTGAAGCCAGAAAATCATTTGTTTAACACTGACTGAAAATGTCCGATTAGCCAATTTGATCGCCAAATGACTGCTATGTAGTGACAGTGCTGGCTCAAGTGGTTAAGGCGCTGGGTTGTTGATCAGGGTTCAAGCCCCAGCATTGCCAAGCTGCCACTGTTGGGCACTTGAGCAAGGCCCTTAACTCTCTCTGCTCCAGTGGTGCTGTATCATGTCTGACCCTGTGCTCTGACCCCAACCTCCAAAGTTGGGATATGTGAAGAAAGAATTTCACTGAGCTGTAATGTAGATGTGACAAAATAAAGGCGTGATCTTTCATAGCTCAGGCACTTACAAGCTACATTGCTAAAGCAGGTCAAAAAGATTCACGTGTACATGACATCACATGAAGCTGTGTGTATTTTCTCCCAGCTGATTCGCCAAACCAAAACCCAAACTGATGGCTGGTGATAATTTTTTTTTAATGGCAGGTGTTGTGATTGTGCGAGACAGGAGGACATGTCCTGTCACTTCCTCTTTCCCTGAAAGCTGCCACAGCTTAACCACACCCGACAGATGTTTAGATTTTATAAGAAATGCAATAAAACTTTAACCTCAGGACAGATTTATGGCCTCTTCCTCCTTTACTCAAGCTGAAATTCACAGAAAGTAGTGGACTTTGCTGTAAAAACCCCATAAGTCAAGACGCTATCATCAGCTGTTCCTGACGTGCCGTCTCCAGACTCCAAATCCAGCAGATGCTCGAGATGTCATGAGCTTGATATGTGTGTGTGTGTGTATGTGAGTGTGTGTGTGTGAGTGTGTGTGTGTGTGTGTGGGTGTTACAGATGGGTGGCGTGATTTTAATTTGCACAATTGATCTGAGGCAATTTGCGTGAAATTTATTCATACGAATTGATCAGAAAAGACAGTTGAAAATTAGAGCATCGGAGCATAAACACTGAGTTTTATTCAAATATTATTTAATTGTCAATCCGAAAATCACTTAGAATACATGTCACTTGTAATGGGTAGTATGGTTCATACTGGTGTACAATGTACGGTGTATTTATGCCCTGTGAAATTTATTTATTTATTTATTTTTATTTTCCTGCGATAGACTACTGAAAATGACTAACGGAATTTAGTTAGTATGTGTTTGTGTCTAGCTATACACTTTTAAATTAGATTATATCTTGAATAGTATAGTTTTAAACCATAGCAAAAACAATAAATACACAGTATTAAAAGAATTAAAGGTATCCAGGAATCAATTCTATTTAGAATTCAAGATTCCATTCAAATTTCAATTCAATATTCAATTCGAGATTCGGGTCAAGAGTTGATTCGAGATTTAATTTACAAATCAATTCAAATGTTCGATTCAAGATTCCACTCAAGTTTCGAATCAAGAATCAATTCAAGTTTCGATTCAATAATCAATTCGAGATTCTGGTCAAGGGTTTATTCAAGATTTAATTTAAGAATCAATTTAATGTTCGATTCAAGATATCATTCAAGTTTTGATTCAATAATCAATTCAAGATTCAATTCATGAATCAATTCACTGATCGATGATCCAAAATTTATTTGTCAGTTATACAGCTATCCAGTATACACCTTCCAGTGAACTGAAAATCTGGCCACTCCTCCTTAGACTGTGCATGCAAAGAAAATATAATATATAAAACATATATGTAATAAAATGTGCAATATATTAGATATTACCTGTTGTAGCCTGATGTGCAATGTTACATTTAACAATGGTACAGAAAGTGCAAACATTACAGAAATATTACACGCTCATAATTTTATTCCAATATTATAGCAGATTTTTCACAGATTCAAGCTGAGACGTCATCACAACACGCATTCAGCCAAAGCTCTGTTCAATTCACGTGTACTGACTACATGAGTACATGAGTTTTCATAGAAAGTCATTGCATATCTGCCAGACTTAAGCCACGTTCACACTGCAAGTCTTAATGCTCAATTCGGATATTTTGCTCAGATCTGATTTTTTTGTTTGTCTGTTCACATTACCTTTTAAAATGTGGCCTATATCAGATACCAGTGTGAACTGTTTGCTGTTTCGAACTGACTCGCATGTGCAAACGAACAATAACAATGACGTCACACGCAGCACGCTGTTGCGCTAAAGTTGGCGAGGTTATGGAGGAAGTAAGCATTTTCGCTTTTCTTTCTAAATGTTTGTGTAATGGCAGCACAGAGACGCAGTGTTTTGAAAATTTTCGGTTGTCGAGGGCAACTTTTGATTATTTGATCCATTTTGTAGGCGTAGTCACGTTTGTGTGCGTACTCGCCGGCGTATAATTGTGACGAATGTCGATGTAGATTGACGTAAAAGTCGCATCAAATCCGCTTTGGTTGTTCACACTGTGGCCACATTGGAAAAAATCAGATTTGGGTCTGATTCAGGACCACATATGGAAGTGGTCTGAATCTGATTTGAAAAAATCAGATCTGGGCTAGATTTGAGTGTTCACACTACTCCTGAAGAAATCTGACCTGGTCGCTTGACCACAAAAAAATCAGATTTGGGCCACTTTTACCTGCAGTGTGAACGTGGCCTAAGAGATTAAAAGCAGGATCCTGTGCTTGCAGTTTCACCAATTCAAGTAGATTTCTGAATTAAAAACAAAAAAAGCACTTTAAAATTTTAGTTTAAAAAAAAAAAAAAAGCTAGAGCAAAATTAAGCATTTTTTTGCTGCAACAACCATGAAAATTGATATACAGTACTGGCAACACATCAGGATAATACAGTTACAACAATATAAAAAGCTATTAAAAAGAGGCATGAAGCTGTTTCTAATTTTCACTCTGGCTGTTCAGTAAAGGTCAGTTTTTGACGATTTGATTACATAAGGCACGATGTAGAGTTTGACAAGCAGTTTAAGTGTGCAGGTGCGAAATCATTGAGTGTTTTAAAAACCAGTAAGAGAACTCGAAACTGTACTCGGAGTGACACCGGAAAACAAGAGTGTCCCATTTTCTCAACTGTATTTTGTAACAAGATGATTTATTTATTTTATTTTTTGGCGGTAGGCAGAAAAAGACTATAAACCATAATCCTGACAATAAATCACAAGCTTGGACCTAGTTTACATCCAAGAAACCCTCATCCAAGAATTTCATTAACATCTATGCATCAAACTTAATGGAAAAGAAAATCCACCCTGAACAACGATCATATCAGCAATTCGAGATTTAAGATTTATGGAATAATTCCATTCTTCATCTTCCTCTCTACCTAAAGAGAAAGCGATGCAGCGGAGCATTGAATCGCTTAGCTTTTTCGCCTCCTTACCTGTTCTTTATAACTCAAAACAGCTCAGAATTCAAACATAAAACTATGAATGAGTAAAAATTAAGAACTAAAAAATAAGAAGGATAAAGACTTGATTGAACGTTAAATGATGGAGAATACTGTGATTATTTGAATGTTTTGAGCTGTATATATAGCAAATAGAATAAAAAAATATATAGTGCACTACATGTTATATATCGTCGCTGTCAGGCGGAATCCTCGTATCTCCAAAACCGTTATTTTTCAGGAAATTAAAAAAACGCTGTACCTTATCTGCAGTGCACAGGGTTTAGTCCGCGTTGCAGTGGATTGTCTTGCGCTAAATTCCTGTCCTCAGACGAGCACCAGAACTAGCGGGGGTCAAGATTTTTTTTTCTTTGAGCCCAGTGTTTTGAAGACATTTACCTCAGAAGACGTGTTGATTCGGTGCGACTCTTCTTGAGGAGAAATATGCCGTGAAGCTCTCCCGCGGAGTGAGGAAGAGGTGGACAGTTGAAGTGTCCAATGGAGTTAAGAGATTTGCGCTCAAGCTATTTTCAAGACTTTAGATTGGTTAATAACTTGTAAAAATAACAGACCCACGTGGGGACTGACCAATAGCATCGATATGTGAAAAAATATGAAATTGACAAAATTTGGACATACGAGGTTTCCGCCCGACAGCAACGATATTTTGGATGTCTAGTCTATAGTATACTAGTCAAGCAAGGACTTTGCTTTGTGTTCTGGATCTCTCTGTCCAGCGTTTGTTCAACAGCTCCTCTACTTCAACTCCTACTTTTACTTTCTATTAATACGACACAATAAAAGTTTTTTATGCCTTCCGTATGAGATTGTTCAGGGTTTATTTCATGCTAAACACCGTGGTATCATCGTTGCTTCTCAGAGTATAAAAATGTGATGCGGTTTGTCACTTATTCCCTTTGATTCTTACAGAATCTCCATACAATTATTAAATAATTCCATATAATCAGTATTTCAGTTTTGCGCTTCGCTTCCAAGTGCAGCATTGCCTGAACGACGTACGTAACGTGCGTACGAACACTCATACGTCATGCTAATAACCCGGACATTGGCAGGGCGCTAACAGCTGGAAGCTGAATCCTTTTCATTCATAGCTCTGTGTTCGGTGACCTTTCGGGTCAACGATATACTCGTTAACCTGCTACATGCTCCACTTCATTCTGATCAATAAACACAGTCAATATATCATTCCTGTTCCCAGCGTTGAGTAGAGTGCAAGAGAGTAAAGCGGTACAATCTGCTTTGCTCGGTTGCTAATAAGCACATTTGCTGTATGTGTCGACGTGCCTTCATAAATGGTTGGTATTAAGGAGACCACAGAGAGCATCAGCAGGCGGCAGATGGTGTCTCCTCAGGCCATAGTTTTGAAGCTGCAGTCTTCCGTTTAGCTTTTTAACTCCTCTTAGTCTCAGACACAGAGCACCGTGTCCTCTACCTTGCGCTTTCTCTGAGCTGGGAGGTAAATCCAGGCTGTAAATCTGCAGCTACTGTATTCACTATTACTCGAAGTTCTACAAGTGAGTCAAAGTGCTGGAGCTTGGTTTTAGGAAGAAAATGCTCCAAGGCAAAGAGAGAGAGAGAGAGAGAGAGAGAGAGAGAGAGAGAGAGAGAGAGAAATCTATTAACGTTGCACTTTAAACACGATCTGATAGATGTTTTCCCTCTAGCTTCCACCTGAGGAGGATGAACTGTCTGTTCTGTCTTCTTTTGTTAATAATTAACTTCAACAGGATTAAACATGTTGCCATGTTGGCGTTTCTGCTCAGATTTCACAGCACCACCTGGCTACGATTCTCTACCGACTTTGGTACTTTATCTTATTTAGTTAACTGTTCAAACTGGTCAAGATCGAAGTTGTATTGAAGTGTACAATTAAGCTCGGTCAGTGGAGAGAGACTGAACTTGGCTTCATGGTATTGGACAGCAAGGGCTGAAGTGCATTGATATATCAATGGGGCAGCTCCAATAGTTACCACAAGGTTTAGCACTTGGCATCGATATTTCATTCGCTGAGAGCTTCCAGGGCGAAATCTCCTTTTCCCAAATCCGCTATTAGTTTCCAAGTGCAGCTGCGTGGTGAAACCCTCCGGTTCTCAGGAAAAGGAGGCCGTCCAGAGCTGCCCTTTCTCTCCTCACATGTTCTCCGACTCGGCCTTTTAAAGCTAAATGGGAATATGCTAATCTGTCTGTCACGATGGCTGATTCTCTTTGAACTTGTTTGTCAATGACAGAGGCTGGGCATGTGTGGAGGTTTTAGAGGTTCACTGCTGGCCCCCTCTTTAGCCATCTGCTGGACTGCTGCTCTATTTGAATAATAAATAAGGATCCCTCTTTCAATTCAGACGTCCCATTCGGGGGCTGTTGAGTTGCTTTTTTTTTTTCTTCAGAGAATCTGCCACTTCTTCAGAACAGTAGGTTGTTGGCACACACCACGATCCTTTCGCTTGCTTCACTCCCGTTTCACTTTTATACAAATCCCAGTGGCAGTCTGTCAGGATGTTAAAAGGAGATGAGATTTACTTTTCTGGATCTTTCCTTCCATCCTCAGAGCTCAATGCACTTGAAGCCTCATGAGTTCATGAGGGGAGGCTTTATTTTGACAAAGCGTGCATGAAACGAAAGGAACGGCCGTCCTGGTTCTTATCAGAGCGGGAGACTTTTGAATCGGATGTCATGCTGGGAACCGTACAAGAATCAAAGCATACGGTACCCCACAACCTGTGACTGTCCACTGAGTACAAACAAATGTACACATTCCACAAAAGTACTCTTTCACTCAACAAACAAGGACACAACATCTCACTGCTGGGATTCAAAACAAACGTTGGATGTGTTGCTTTAGTTCAGAAGATTATATATCCCAACTTTGGAAGTTTAGGGTCAAAGCACAGGGTCAGCCATGATTCAGCGGCCCTGTAGCAGAGAGGGGAAAGGGTCTTGCTCAAGGGCCCAACAGTGGCAGCTTGAACCCCGATCAACAACCCAGAGCCTTAAGGTCCTTACTCAAGGGCCCAACAGTGGTAGCTTATTGGTCTTGGGGTATAAACCCCAATCCTCCGATCAACAACCCAGCACCTTAACCACGTAAGCAACCGCTTCTTAAGGGTCTTAGGGGGTTTTTACACCTGGTCACTTCATGCGTTTTCTGTGATCCGATAACTATCCGATGGTAAAAAGACCAGGTCTAAATGCCCTCCGAAATGGTTTCGAGACGGATATAAATCCGATCGCACAAACCACTTCAGGAGGTGGTCTGGGACAAATTTCAGATTAAACTGGACAGGTGTAAATGAATGTGGTTGTTCAAGCCACATACGTCAGCGCTAAACTCCTCCCAAACGGAAGTACGTCACTCGCAGGTGACTCACGAGTCGTGCATCGCGCCAGAAACAAATATGTCCCATCAGTGCTGGCTCCGATCTTTCACCCAGGTGTCTTGTTGGGTCTTAAAATGCGCTGCTGCTGCCAGCGAAAATGCAGCAAACAGTAATTGCTGTTTTTTGTAGCAACCGTAAACACCAAAGCGTGTTACATGTCAATTACCCCGGAAATGAGGTAAAATAGATTTGCATTTTGGGTGGGAGTAGAAAGATCGGATCGATATCCGATTCGCCGAGACGCATTTATGTGGCCTAATGTACAGTAAATGGAACAGTTTTAACAAATCAGATAGCTCGGATCAGAGAAAACACATGAAGTGACCGGGTGTAAAAAGGCCCTAAAAGAGCCACATTGGGAAGCAAAGAACACTTAAGCGGCAACAGAGAACAAATAAATGTACTTTTGTTTTGAAGGACCATTTTTTTCATGAGCAATATTCAAATTATTGTCTGTATCTCTGCAGGCTATTCCGGGAGATCTTGTGGAAACACTGTCCCGTTCAGAAGGCAGCATGAGAACAGATGTCAAGTAAAGATTTTTTTTTTCTTTAACTAATTTAAAGGCAGCGTCGCAAACTTGGGATGATCCTGTAATTGTGTTCAGCGAATCCTATAATTCCAGTCACTATTTTGCGCAGTTGCATTAAAGTTTGAAAAACAAGCAAAAAGGATGTTTTAGCTGTCACTCTGAGTGAAAAAAGGAAGATAATTTAAATACAATATCTTAATAGCAAAAGAAAAATATATATATATATGAAGTTAATTACCATAAAATCAGACCATGCCTTGATGAAAGAACAAGAGAGCATAACATTACCAGAACTGAAAAATCCACGGCTGTTAGTGTTGAGTTACAACATGCTCACACACACACACACACACACACACATACACACACCATCATCCATATAAACATAGGCCATTGATTTCACACCATCCACAGCTGGAGGTGAGTGACAGTAAATTGGCTTCTGCTTGTTCCTCAGGACCCCGACTCAGAGCCTCCACACTGTGTTCAAGCCCAGGATCCTCCAGCTATTTTCCCCACGTTTCCCATTCTCCTCACAAACTTGTCAAAACTGTAAAAATCCAGTGAGCTTATTTGCAAATCCCTGACCTTTTCACGACGGGTCAACTGAGGGTCAGAACCAAGTCTGTGAACTTTCCAGCTTCTTCTTTATAATAATGCTGGAACAATCACTAACACTACTAATACTGGGGGAATTTGTAAGAATAACATTGTAATGTTTCAATTGTTCTTTCTCGGGGAGGAATGTGCCGGCGTCGGCCAATTTGTAGGTTATTTACTGGCTCATCACGGTGCTTATGTCATTTCTGGACAACTTAATGCGCTGTTTTCCCACCTGTGCCTTTCGTCGTCTTCGCTGTTAGGGCCACAGACGGTGCGGTAATTAGTGCTTACTGTACATGCGTGTGTGATAATTATATATTTAATTAGTTATTTATTTTAAATACTCTAGAAACCTCTCGGAGATAAGACAATAACATACGGGTTTATAAGAGTATTACGAGTGATCTTTGTTTTGCTGTGCGCTAATTGCTGTGTCCTCTGTTGTGTTATTGGACTTCGATAAATAATTACATGGACATGTTCGTTCCACGCAAAAGCTTCTCACCAGGAACAGTAGCTAAACCTATTTGGAACAAGACGACCGGATTATCTGTGAGTTTTAAACCCCATTCGTGTCGGGATGGGAACAATCTGATAACCGACTCACCGTACTGGAGTCGAGTTTGTTCTGGATTGAACTTGGAACGACCCCGGTCCGGTTCATACGCGCAACTGAGCACCACAGAGCAATCCTCTGGATATTAAAGCAGACTCAAGCAGCCAGGGCTTTGCAAAGGATCAAAAAAAAAGCAGCCCAGAGATATTCACTTTTGCTTTGCCCTGAAAATGAAATGGTCCTCTCTCTCGTACTCTCTCTTTTTCTCTGCTTCTCTGTCTCTCTCCCTCTCTCTCTAGCATCCTCCCATCTATCTGGTGCTCGATCTTGCCCTCCCTCTGCACAGTAAAATCAATAGTGTGAAATCAGCTCCAGGAGAGCCAAATCTACTGCTAAAGAGCTCAACTTAGACATATTTAACTCCACAAGAGCTCATTTAGGACTGCTTATTTTACATGCTGTTGTTGCCCAGGACATCTTCCATCAACTTACTGTGCAAATCATTCCCCTGGAGCAGCTTGAGGTTAAGTGCTGCTTTCAAGGTCAGAATGGCAAGCGGACGCCATCTGGGATCAAAACCTCCATAGTCAGATTCTCTCGACTGAAGCGTCGTCTTTTTTTTTTTTTTTTTTTTTTTAAATGCACGTCACATGCCAAAATTACAGCGGCCCAGCCACCCATCACAACAGGAAAATGCAAAGTCTGAAAACAACAAGCAGCTGGCGTTAATTAACCACTTATCAGAGTGTCTGTTAATGAAGCATTTCTCCATTTACACATGGGCCGAGTGGCACAAACAGCTTTCCTCGCACAGAGGCTACCATGCACACACACGACAGAAAATTAGCGCTGTTAATTCAAATCTGCTACAGATCTCCATTTACTCATATCAGATTAGACACAATTTAAAATGAACATTCAAGGAGTTTGGTGACAGCCTTCGTAATCAGGAATCTCTCCATCCCAGAAAACACTGTCTGGGTCAGGATGGGTTTCAGCTTCGTCATACACACTCGCTACAAAGTAAACACACATGCGAGAGGGAGGAAGATCAACACTACAGGTTAGGCTTAAGAGCTGTTTTTAGGAAAATCTACAATCATGAGACTTGTTAATTATCCTGATTTTTTATTGTTTCCTTGATTATCACTACTCTCAATCCAAGACAGCTGACTGGATCCGAGATGCAGCTGATTAACCCCTTGAAATTTTCTACACAAAATAATCAAATCAAGTCAAAACATATGTTTGTGCCAGAGGGGGTTTAATGAATATAATTGATGGTTAAATTAGTTTGTTTTTTTTTTTCTTTTTGAATGTCACGCAACAAGTAAAGCACTCATTCTAATACTTCATCATTTCTTCAGCAACGACATACAACTAGACGACAGTGTATCATCAAAGCCTAATATGTAATCAAAAGAAACCCATTTAACAAACAAATTCATTTGGAAATCTTTGATATGGTGAAATTTACTGCATTGAAATGTTAATTTAGCATTTCAGGAAGGAGTCTCCAGTTTCAGCCGTTTGTAGCAGGAAATTCTCATTACGAGAGTTACAGGAGAATTATGTCAACTTAGAAAAAGGAAAAAAAACATACAGTATAAACAGGCAGGTGAGGAAACACTTACATTTTTATGTCATTTTATGCAATTGAAGGCTAAGGGCCTTACTCAAGGGCCCAGTATTGACAGATCTGGGACTTGAACTTGCAACCTTCTGACCAGTAGTCTAACACCTTAACCACTAAGCTACCACATCCCTAAGCTACTACTTATAGCAGCTACATCATAAGTAATAATCAGAACTTATTTCATAAACGTTTCATAACAGCCCTAAACGTAACGTAAAAAAGAAATATATTTTCAGAATGTAAATTGCTGTAGTATCACAGGACTAAAACACTTGGAGTGTAATAATGTTTATGGTGGTAACAGTAACACCAATACTGTTCAGTTTTATTTGTATGCTTTAGTAGGTTTTGATAACGCACATTGCCACAAAGCAGAACATTTGAATTTTAGATTTGAGAAAGAAACCCTGAGAGGATCCAGACTCACACGGGAACTTCATCTGTGTGACAGTGTGTGTGTCACATGAGAGTGTGATTATAAATCATTTCCCTTTAATAACTGTGTACCATATGGTCAAAAAGTGCAGAAACTCTTCTTCCTTCTGGGCCACCTCACCTTCCACCCTGCTTATGATCATGTACACTGAGCTTATTCCAGCTCGGTCCATGCCTGACCTTCGAATGTACTCTAGCACAAAGTTAAATGAACTCTTTAATTAACTCAGGAGTAAAATTTAACTTCTACCAAGGGAACATTTAAATACGAATCTTTTCATAGTCTTTAGTCTAATCTAAAACATTAAAATGCTTTCAGGTGAAAAGAATCGCCAAAAAAACCTGCACCTTCATCCAGAGTGACTTATATTTATGCACCTGACCAACTGAGGATAGAGGGCCTTGCTCAAGGGCCCAGGAGAGACAGCTTGGTGGAGCTGGGATTAAAAATCACAACCTTTTATGGTTAGTAATCCAACACCTTAACCACTGAGCTAATACTTCTAAACAAGAGCAGTATTCTAGGAACATTTCTCGCAACATAAAAAAAATAGTTTAATAAAGTAAAATGCCACTTTTCCTTCCTCACAACAAAGTCCATGATAATGCAACTGGGTGTTGGAAAAATGTAGACCAAACAACACCAGGGCGAACACCAAGATATTACACCTACACCGCTTTCGAGTACCCTTAAACACCAAGTTAGACAATAAACTCCCAAAATCTTACTCTTACCCAAGTTTATATCTAACTCCAGAATAGTCAACTCTGATTATTATACTCAATGATTATATATATGTATATATATAATGTATATAACAGCAAACCCCGAACGATATTCTTATTTACTTATTTCCTAAAGCATTTGCTGTTTATCGGTTTGTTGTAGATGTATTCGTATGTTGTAGATGTTTCATCTCTTAAACACACTCGAAACTCATTGATGGCTTGATAACAATCATTATTAAAGCAGCTACGGCACATTATGATGAGCTTTAAGGTGTCTGTTAAGTCTTAATGTGAGAATAGAAATTTAAATGGAATATCTTTGTATTAACTAGGAATTCATAAATGAACAACATGATTAGAAAGACAAATTGCATTAACAATAACAAAGCTTTTATTTATTTATTTATTTATTTGTACTTTTAATATCTAAAACTTGAAGATGTTTGCATGCCATCCTGAATAATAAAAAGCATTTAAAAAAATCCGGATACGGTTAAATATTTTATCCTCTAATAGGATTATCATCTTAACCATATATAACGGCTGACTCCTAAGAAGCCACATCCTTCATAGTCTCCAGTACTGAAAGACCAAGAGGTGTAAAATTTCAGACAACCAGGTGGATCTGCCCTCTCACACCTTTTGATAGTATCTTTCACAGGAAGCCCTGGAGGCTCCCTCATTTCTCTTTCTCATCTGCGCTATCATGGGTGTTGATGGCCAGGTCTGCCTGACAGCTGTTGCTTTGGTGCTCACCCCACACGTCCCACTGAGGCGAGTGTTAGGATACAATCCTATCTGTCCGAGACTGACCTGAAAACGCTACCGAAGAGCCGAGCTTTTAGTTTCTAGGGGACCGATTGAAGGCTGAGCAGATGGTAATTGATGTACTGCTACTTTACTTGGCACTACTGTACATCTTCAGCCGCTTTTGTTATAAGCTCTTAATGACATGGTTTTATGGGTAAAGTGAGCACATTGTTTTGTAAACTGATGACAAGAGTATAAGCTCTAATTATACCTGATGTTGCTGATGTTTGTACTGAACTTCTTCAGATCCATTCATCTTTCTACTCATAGCACCCAGACTGAAAACACCATATTTTTTTTATTTGACTGTACTCATCTGTTTGTTTGGTCACATGCTTTTCTGGAGACTTCAGTCTTCGTTACAGTCTTCCTAGCTGTCCAGTGTGTCAAATGATCAGACAGGAAAGCTTCTGTTTTTTGCAACATCTGCTGCATAGGATGTCAGGACGCAAGTAAAGGAAATATAGAGGCTATCTGTTCACTTCCACGAAATAATCGATGGGATTTTTTTTTTTTTTTTTTTTAATTTTCATGATTTAAGACTCTAAAGTGCTTGGACCCCTAATAGTCACATTTCATTTATAAGCACCTAATAGGAACCAACACTGTACAAATACAAAACCCATGACAAACACAAACAATAATATAAGTAAATATAAATAAAAGAAACATTAATAATAGTAATAATAATAATAATAATAATAATAATAATAATAATAATAATAATAAAAACAAATTTTTTTCAAGAACGTTTTCAAGAACACAGTGCTTGGAGCCCTAATAATTGCATTAATTAAAAAAGTCCCTTATAGAGACCAAGACTCAAAGGCAATGACAAAAACTCATGCCCCCACCCCATTATTTGTTTGTTTGTTTATTTATTTATTTACTTTTTTTTATTGATTAATAATAATTACAAAAAAAAAGCATAAAGCATACCCAGAATTATTCTCGAATTCTTCATCACACATTTAACATGTATATAAATACATGCATTCATTCATTCATTCACATCACTGTTAAAGACCACAAATATTTTATTAGCCAAAACAGTTTCATCATTAACAGCAGGCCGTTACAGCCTTTTGCGTAAACACATGTTTACTCGCCATGCTGCTGTTTTGCATTTTATCAACATGGTTTCTCTCTTTGTGCCACTTGGTCTTTGTGCTACAAGCTCATGGGCCTGTGAATACAAATGAAAAGCGCTAGAGAAAAGGCCAGCGTGGATTTGTTTGACAGACAGTCGGGACTTGCAGCCCTGCTGGACGAGATCCTGTGGTGTTGGGGCCAGAGAGAGAGAGAGAGAGTGGGAGTAGGAGAGGGAGGTTGAGCCCCCGGCAGGCTGCCCTGACTTTGTTTACAACAAAAAGCCATTGTTTGATGTGGCCGCGTGGCCCACGGCCGCCCACTCGCTCCCACAGGATGTGCTGTGGCTGGGATGCGACTTGATTAACTAGCGCACACCGAGCCTCCCTTCGCCAGACACTCTTCCTCACGGCACTCACTAGTCCTCCTTCTCGTGCAGCTCATCAAAACCCCCTGATGGCTAAAACAAAGGCTCTATTGTTAGCAGGCCAAAAAAGCCTAAACCCCAACCCTCCTTTTTACTCGTAGTCTCGCATAATGCAACTAACACGACTATGGGGCAAAGACCATTTTTAGCATGCAGTGTCCTTATTGAGTCGAAGCCTCCAGCCTATCTGTCATAGTTTGGATGTTGGCACTGAACGAGAAAGAAAGAAAGAAATACAGAAAGAAATACAGAAAGAAATACAGAAAGAAAGAAAGAAAGAAAGAAAGAAAGAAAGAATATCTTAACAGATCCTCAGTTGGGATAAGAAGATGCCTCTAATTACCTTAAACATTTCTGCACATCCAGATGTCTTTAGTAAATTATCAACCCAGCGATTAAATGCAATGAAATCGTCGCTGCTATAGTGTTCACTCTGAAAGGTGCTGAATGCAATTAACTCCCTTCTCTTTTTCTTTCTGTTTTTCTTTGCTTTTTTTTCCTCTCTCCTTCCCTGCAGCATGTGGTTGTCTAAAGTTTCAAAAAGGCAGGCTCTTTTCTTTTTTTTCTTTTTGCTCATCACAGGAAATGTGTCTTTCATTTTTTATTCAATGGAACGCCTTCACTCCCCATCTGTCCCCAGACTTTCATTGCCAAATCATTAGCAAAATGGCTGTGTGGGACATAGCAAACAGAAACACACACACACACACACACACACACACAAACACACACACACACACACATGCTTTTAAATTTTGGCCATAGCATCTGGGTTCAATCAACACAGCGACTGTAATTTATTCTCACGTAGCTGTGATATTGGATATACGTACTGTAGTGATCAAAATCTGTGTTTCTGAATCACATTATGATGCTAAGACCAGGGATTACTGCGATTATGTACCAGATAACGTACACTGAAACATCCCAGTGTTACAAAATAATGAAGAGGCAAAGCTGAGCAGCTTCCTCCTCCACTTTACTGGGTACACTTTCTCCCGTATATCATGGACAATGAACAAAACTTAACTTAAAAGTCTTTGTATATGTGTTGCTTAATCAAAAAAGAATGATATGAACATGCTAAAAGCACTGTAGCTAATCTTTTTTATGTTATGTAGCTAATATTATGTTAATATTCCTGTTTTGATTTTGGCTTTCCCCAAAAAATATATGATCTTTGTCTTCTCCTTAAATGCTAATATCGCTGCTATATGATGTTTTTGTTCTTACATGCTAATATTGCTGATATAGGATGTTTGTATTCTCTTTAAATGCTAATGTTACAGTTATATGATGTTTTTGTTCTCCTTACACACTAATATTACTGCTATATAATGTTTTAGTTCTCCTTACATGCTAATATTTCTGTTATATGATGTTTTTGTTCTCCTTACAGACTAATTTACTGCTATATGATGTTTTTGTTCTTCTTACATGCTAATATTGCTGTTATATGATGTTTTTGTTTCCCTTACATGCTAATATTACTGCTATATGATGTTTATGTTCTTCTTACATGCTAACATTACTTTTATATGATGTCTTTGTTCTCCTTACATGCTAATATTTCTGTTATATGATGTTTTTGTTCTCCTTACATGCTAATATTACTGCTCTATAAAGTTTTTGTTTCCCTTACATGCTAACATTGCTGCTATATGATGTCTTTGTTCTCCTTACATGCTAATATTACTTTTATATGATGTCTTTGTTCTCCTTACATGCTAATATTTCTGTTATATGATGTTTTTGTTCTCCTTACATGCTAATATTACTGCTATATGATGTTTTTGTTCTCCTTACATGCTAATATTACTTTTATATGATGTCTTTGTTCTCCTTACATGCTAATATTTCTGTTATATGATGTTTTTGTTCTCCTTACATGCTAATATTACTGCTATATGATGTTTTTGTTCTCCTTACATGCTAATATTACTTTTATATGATGTCTTTGTTCTCCTTACATGCTAATATTTCTGTTATATGATGTTTTTGTTCTCCTTACATGCTAATATTACTGCTATATGATGTTTTTGTTCTCCTTACATGCTAATATTACTTTTATATGATGTCTTTGTTCTCCTTACATGTTAATATTACGCTATATGATGTTTTTGTTCTCCTTACATGCTAATATTACTGCTATATGATGTTTTTGTTCTCCTTACATGCTAATATTACTGCTCTATAAAGTTTTTGTTTCCCTTACATGCTAACATTGCTGCTATATGATGTTTTTGTTCTCCTTACATGCTAATATTACTGCTATATAAAGTTCTTCTTTGCCTTACATGGTACTATTGCTGTTATATGATGTTTTCTGCTCTCCTTACATGTTAGTATTACTGCTATATAAGTATTTTATTATCTTTCAATGCTATTCTTGCTATCCTTACATGCTAGGTTTACTGCTGTAAGATACCTTTTCCCTTCAGTGTTAACTATGCTGTTGTACAATAAATAAATGATAGGATAAACAAAAGTCATTAACATTAGATCATATTATATTTCAATCACTGCACAAGACCATTACTGGTGAGTTTTATTATTCTGAATCTATTACAAATTTACGCAAGATTCTGCATAATTTATTTTTCATTCTTTTATGTTCAATTAGCAAACCACTAGTGAAAGTAATAGCGTAGGCTAAAAGGACACTTGTTTTTCATTTTTTCGTTGTGAATCATACCTTACCATGTAGTACATCATTAGAATTACTGATTTTGACCCAAGACAGTAAAAGCACTGAAAATATTAACCTCAACTTACTGTAAATCATCTTTAGCAACCACAGTTAATGATTAGAATGGAAACCTTGGTGTTCTTATTATTTTTTATTTAGCTGAATGACTCGCTTCTACAAGATACTCAATTACCAACAGAAACATGTTTCACGTTCACTGGGTAATATATTCTGAATATTTGGATATTCTTTGTACGCTCTGCCTGGGTACTATATCTTATGATGTGATATGTTTTGTTTTGACCTAGAAATTCTTTCTGTTCTGTTTTGATAAATCTTTGCTGAACACAGACACGCCGTGACAGTTTCTTTGCCTTTTTCATAATAAACTCAGCAACGAAGACATCAACCACGTGTTTCTGTTCACGTCTTTGTTTATCTGTAGCTGGCACATGGAAGCCTAGTGGTTTAAGTATTGGCTGATCAGAAGGTTGTGAGTTCAAGTCCGTGGTTGATCATGCTGCCACTGCTGGGCCCCAAAACAAGGCCCTTAATTTTTAATTGCTCAATTATGTTTAAAATGAGATAAAATTTTAAGTCACTCTGATATGGACACCTGCTGAATGTGTAAATGTGAGCAACACTGAATAGTCCAACTTTCTTCTTTGTAAATTTTCCTTGTTTTGCTAGTCAGTCACTGCATGGTTCTTTGGAAAAAAACCCAAAAAAAAAAACAACCTAATTACATACAACCTTTTGCCTTCTTAATGAAATCATTTACAAACTCCTCACATGGTCTGTGATTAGAACAAGCATTATAGAATTTATTAAGGTTCTAGCTTCAGTATCACTGTGTGATTTCCGCCTTGATCTTCTGGAGAACTACAACAGAATGGTTTCTACATGACAGCACAGCAGACCTTCGTCTCTTCTCCATCCCCATTTTACATCCACCCATTCACATCTCTCTTAAACGGCTAATGCATAAGGTGAGTACAAGCTGACCTTGTGTTGTTTGGACTCGTATAATGCATCGCCCTCTGTTATTAATTTTTGAGCAGGTTCTTGTTCCAGCCTGCGAGGCTGGCTTGTTTCCACAGTGACATTTTGTTTTGGAGCCGATTATACAAGCTTGAAAAATCACCTCTACGAAATGCATGATGGAAATGAATGTTTACAACACAAGACGAATAAGAGCTTATGAGAACTAAAATTGCACAGCTCTTAAATTCATGTTCGGTATAAAGAAATTTACTGCTGTGCCTTGGGGAAATGTAACAGCAGAGAGATTTGAGATTTGAGATAGATTGCTGTCGGGGTTTGATTTGATTTTTATCAACCCTTTATTATTTTAATATCAAACACTGAAGACAAGATATTTGCCTGTTTAAAAAACAGTTAAACAGTTTGTTTCTTATTGTTTATGATCTTATGTTTCATACTCAACAGATGTAAGCCAGTATGAACACGTTATTTGGAATGAACATTTTTTTTTTTTTTTTTTGCCCACACAGGACATCTGGTGGAGACCAGAGCTGAGAATCAGGACTGAGGATCCTGAGGGATGCAACAAAAAGTCACGTGAAGTGGAGATTTTTACTTTCATGTGGGCGAGCATCAGATATGAGAAAGAAAGAAGCATTTCATACTTAGTAATTGCCTGCTCAAGTTTCTCAAACATTTTTCAATAATTCCCGCACACTTTCTGCAAATTTGTGCGACATCATCAAAACACGCATTCAAGTCCCTCTTCAGTTCACATGTGTCGATCATGAGTAAACCCTCCTAACAGAGAGTCATTACATACGTGTCGTTACTGCTGAGAGATTAGAAGAAAGAACTTCCTGTGCTTGGACCCGGTTTGAGCCATTTAGCCAATTTAAGTGTGGAAAAAAATTCATTTTTAAAGTCCTAGTACTAGTACTACTTTGACAATGTTTGCGTGAATAGAACCAGCTAAATTACACCCCCTGTCTGTTTAACTACCATGGCGATGGACCACTAGAGCATGTAGTCACACAGCTCTTCATCTCTGGAATTCTCTCTTGGAAAAATCAACTGTAAATGTTCAATGTTAGAGAACTATTGTTTTATTGTTGTTTACTGTAATGTTTTATTATTAATATTATTATAATTTTTTTCATTCGGACCAGTACAAACAAAAATGTATTTTTATTAATCTGTTGTGCAGAATTATGAAGTCAAGTGTTGTAGCTGAGACTGAGGAAATGTCAGAGTCAGAATTTACAGTACTTTTGACAGTGTCAAGATTTCTTCCAATTTGGCTTGTTCCAGTGTATTTCAGGTCATTTTATTTTTATTCAAATCTCGTATCTTTATGAAGGACTGAAATCGTTCCTGCTCCACCGCTGGAATTCGGGGGTTCAGGGTTGAGCAGCCAACAAGACCAAACGGTTTCAGATAACCTCAAACCATTAAAGTGCACAGAGAAACAAAGATGCAGGTAGCAGCACCTGCAAACACACACACACACACACCCGAGTCAGAACGGAGCTTCAGACAGAAGCCGGCTTGTTAGTGGTTGCTGCGTCGTGAGCAGCACAGTCACAAAGCTGTAACTTTAGCCAGTGTGTGTCAGACTAATCCGTGCCTTGCAGCAGGACTGGGGCATGAAGAGGGGGGTGAACATGTGCTAGGAAGCCCAAATTAACTCCCCCCTGACCCTGACCTCCACACTCACACATACACACTCGCACAAATCAGCTTCTCAGTTCCATCAGCATCTCACAGTATTGCCCCCAACAGGACATTCCAGGAAGAGCAACACCAGGAACGATTGCTATCAAACACTAGAACAACACTAGAACGAATTTCAGAATATCACTTCACGTCTGTTTACAGGTTCACCTTCACGAGGAGGAAGATATTAAATAACACGTGCAGATGAATCATAAGTTTTGAATCACATACTAACATTGAATCTTTGGAATTTATTTAAACATTAACTGAATTAATGAAATGGTCATTAATAGAATAATGCTACCTCTATTATTATTATTATTATTATTAATGTATTGTGTTCTAATACTATTATTAGATACATGTTTTGCATCACATTTTATTTTAGGGGTCCAAGCATTTCGGTATTAATTTGACTGTTTTATTATTTATTCTGTTTGAATTATCTTAAGTATAATAATGTGCTGTTTATGAGGTTTGTGTCTGTACAATCAGTGACAGGGGTTTGTAAATAAAAGTCACTTAACAGGGGTGCAAGCACATTATTATTAGTAGGAGGAGGAGGAAGATGAGGAGGAGGCCTCTTCCTCCTCCTACTAATAAGTGAATTATTACTCACTCACTCACTCATCTTCTACCGCTTATCCGAACTACCTCGGGTCACGGGGAGCCTGTGCCTATCTCAGGCGTCATCGGGCATCAAGGCAGGATACACCCTGGACGGAGTGCCAACTCATCGCAGGGCACACACACACACACACACACACACACACACTCATTCACTCACGCACTCACACACTGCGGACAATTTTCCAGAGATGCCAATCAACCTACCATGCATGTCTTTGGACCGGGGGAGGAAACCGGAGTACCCGGAGGAAACCCCCGAGGCACGGGGAGAACATGCAAACTCCACACACACAAGGCAGAGGCGGGAATCGAACCCCCAACCCTGGAGGTGTGAGGCGAACGTGCTAACCACTAAGCCACCGTGCCCCTGAATTATTACTTATATATAAATACATACATTAGTTGTCTTATAAGAGGTATGATAATATCGGTTTTATCAGAGATATTCACAATAGTTGAAACACATGAGAATGATATATTTGCAAGACGTGACTTTTATGATTTAAAAAAAAATGCATTTTCCCATTTTTCTTTCTTGTATTTCTTTTTTAAACAGATTAGTTAGCTTTTTAAAATACATGGCTACATCCTGATCTACAGAGATGATGATGTTTGAGCTGCAGTTACTCTGGAATAACATCATACTGCTTCTTGCTTCTTGCTCTTCTGTGAGATTAAAAGAAAAAGTAGAAGCTCAGACAATTTTCCGGCAAAATAGATTTTGTTGTTGTTGTATTGAAGTCATGGGTGTCTTTGCCACTTCGAAGCATTTGAAGATGTGAAGATGAAGTGAACATGGCTGGAATGCTGACATGTGACCGACTCAGCGGCTCATGTTGTTGCTGAAGGAACAGAGTGACACCGATCTCTTCGAGCAGAAAACAAGCCCCTTCTGTTTTAGGTACCTTTTTTTTTTTTGTCTTAATTACACTCTGTTAAAAGAAAAGCCGTTTGTCTGTGAATTTATCTCATACTGACCCTGAAAACTATATTCTTATATGCTGATTAAAAGCCAGCGATTATTATAGGTTACGTCACTGAATGAATGTCATGCTTTTATACCAAATACCAAAATATAGCTTTTCAATGCAATAAGAATTCTGGTGAATAAAAAAAAAAAACAAAAAAAAAAACAAGTGTCTCTCTGATCCTTTTTCACTCTAAAATCATAATGCCAAACAAATGCGTTTGAAACATCAGCGCTTCAGAGTCGATTGGATGCACTTAATAAAAACAGACTTATGTTTGTGTTCAGATTTAACAACAAAAAAAAAAAAATCTAATTTCTGAATCTTTCTTTTTTTAATTAAAGCTTCTTTTCACTGTTTTTCATTTGGTACAGGATTGACGCTGAATATTATAATAATTTTTACATCAAGAATTGTTAATGTGTTTAATTAAGGCTGCTGCCTGCTGTGCATCTTTTGTATGAAAGTGTGTGGTGCCTTCTTCTTCTTCTTGTTCTTCTATTTATTTATTTATTTATTTATTTTTTTGAACAGGAGTTTGGAAGTAGTTTAAGTTTGAGGAGTTTGGCAGAAGTTTTGTGTTTTTCGTCGCTGATGTAAGGCCACAGAGGGATTCAGTGATGTGAGAAAGCGCGAGCTGCAACATCGAACCATCATTTAGGAGAAGGAGGGTCAGAGGTTGATTGATTTGACAATTGTCTGCTTTATCCCTGTGTCTCTCTTGCATGCCAATGCGTTTCCAGCGCACGCTGTTATCGGAAAGTCTGCCTTTGATTGACGCCACTGCCTCAGTCAATCCATCTCATGCCTCCCCGGTAAGATGAAGTTAGCCCGATGGAACAGGCTACGCTGCAGGGGGTCAGCGTGCACTTGTAATAGAACAAGAAGGTGAGAAAAACATCTAGCAGGGGGCACATCATTCTGACTCTGCTCAGTCTCTCCACAGTGCTCGCAGACCTGAAAAACATAATCACAACAGTGGCTCAGATCTGACTGTAAATCTCTTCAAACAAACCACCTTCCAGATAGGGTTTAGCCAAACACTCTTAAACGCCAGAGTAATTACTTTTCTGTCTGCAGGCGGCAAAAGGTGTACTATTGTATATTTGAACAAATCAGTTAGGTTTTTCCGTGTACGGATAAGAAACGGTCCTCTACAAAGCATCTGTCAGGACGCCAGCACGACAGCCGGGGGAGCCATTAGGGCGTAAATTAGGTTTTAGCCCAGACCATAAATCCACAAGGGGAAGTGCTGAGGTGATCTAATGCCACAGATGATCGAGGATGTAAAAATCAGTGAAACAAAGACAACACGACATGGGCTATTTTTCCCCCCATCGGGATATTCCAGCGCTTAATGGATGCTCAACTGCAGCTTTTTGGCGCCCATCAAAGCTGTCACTCGTGATTAACACCCCGCTGCACGCTCCCACCTGTGCAGGGAAACGCTCGGCGGGTTCAGAGCGGGTCAAGCAGCAATGCTTGGGAATCGACGCTGGCATTTTGATGCAGATCGATCATCCAGAACGGGTGTTTTGGTACACGTTAATCAGGTAGCCATCGAGTCAGTGACGGACACGCAAATACAAACGACTCTCACTCGGACATAAAACCTCTTAATTGTTAAAGCGGGAACCTTCGGAGAGTTCTGTATTTCTGCAGTTTGACATTACAAGCTGTTTGTTTGATCAGTTATAAATCATCGCACTACAAACATTTCTGTTTGGAGTAGAACAGTGTAGTTATTGGCAACACATTAAGTCTATTGTCAGGTTCATAAAGACTGCTTTACAGATCAATATACAATGAAATCGTACTACTACATTTACACAATTACACCCAGAAAAGATGTGTGTTCAGGCATAAAGTGGCCTAATGGGAGAAATTCCACATTTTAAGTACTATAACTGATCAAATGATATGGAAAGTACTTGTACAAGGGTTCCTCAGGGTAAGAGGTAGATATACTGTATATTAAGACTCTTTTCTGTTCTGGCACCGAGCTGGAGGAATGAACTTCCCCTAGAACCTGCCTCCGAACAGCCGAGTCACTGGTTATCTTCAAACGACGGGTGAAGACCTACCTCTTCCTGAAACACTTAAACTAGCGCTTATTCTCCTTGTTTGTTTTATGTGTATATTAAAAAAACCCTAAACAGAGTCTTAGGTTGATGGTGGAGGTCTGTGACCTAGTTCTGGATAAGGACGTCTGCTAAATGTTGTAAATGTAAATGTAAAGCTTATACGTAAGAAGACGGTTGCCCCCAGGGAGGACAAAATTCAGACCTAAATACAGGGATAGAAGACAGACGGGGGTTTTTATTAATAAAACAACAAAACCAACAGAGACAGAAAAACATTAGGGAGGGGTATAAATAGGGAGGTAATTAGCAGGACATGAGGAACAGGTGTGCAGAGGCGGGAAGCAAGCTAGTGATCCAGCAAGGATTATGTCAAAGCCATACTGACAATACTAATAAAGTGCAGTACACAGTGGCGGTTCTAGGATTTTTCTGTAACAGGGGCCATTAAGGGGCCACATGTTACATTCAGCGGCCAAGTACAGGGTACATTCAAGCACACAAAATAATTTATTCAGTACGGTGCAAATACATTTCGGCAGTCGTTCCTTTTTCAAACGCTCGAGTGCCGCCAATTGTTTGGGGGTGGAATTGCATCTGTGATCGTTGTGAAAAATTCTCCGGTTGCTCTTCTCGTCGACGATTGATGGAACGGGGGCCAATCAGGGGCCAATCAGATTTCAGCAGAGGCCAGGGCCTCTGTGGCCCCGCCTCTAGAACCGGCCCTGGCAGTACATGGTGCATATAGTGGATTGTGTTTTTGGTGATGGTGTTGGTTAGAGTTCATAAGAAAAATAGTACAGAAAGTTTAATATTAACATTAGGTTTATATTTAAATGTGTTTGTATTTATCCCTAATGAACAAGCCTGAGGTGACTGTGGTGACTGTGGTGAGGAAAAACTCCCTTAGATAGAAGAGGAAGAAACCTTGAGAGGAACCAGACTCAAAAGTGAACCTCATCCTCATTTGGGTGACACTGGAGGGTGTGGTTATAAACTGTCATGCGTGTAGAACGATGAGGCAGAGGATCCAAAGGATCCAGGAGGAGAACCACAAACACACTTGACAGCCATGAAGTACAACAACTGACAAAGAACATGGCAAACGTTCAGGGTTAAATACACATGGGGAACCAATGAAAATGAGACCATGACTACATTTACATTTACATTTACATTTACAGCATTTGGCAGACGCCCTTATCCAGAGCGACGTACATTCATTCATTCATTCATTCATCTTCTACCGCTTATCCGAGCTACCTCGGGTCACGGGGAGCCTGTGCCTATCTCAGGCGTCATTGGGCATCAAGGCAGGACCCTGGACGGAGTAGCGACGTACATAAGTGCTTAAATCTCTAACATTGAATACATTAATGCTGGCTCACTAAGTTACATACTTAAGATACCATGAGTTTAAAACATTTGTTCAAAGTTACAATGAAAGTGTCAAAGGTGTTTTTTTTTGTTTTGTTTTGTTTTTTTTGTTTTTTTTTTTAATGCAAAAGATAAGGAAAGAAGTGCTAGTTGAGATTCCTGAATAAGTAGGTCTTCAACCGCCGCTTGAAAATAGCCAGTGACTCAGCTGCCCGGACTTCTAGGGGAAGTTCATTCCACCACCTTGGTGCCAGAACAGAGAAGAGTCTTGTAGTATACTTGCCTCTTACCCTGAGAGATGGTGGGGTGCAGTGCAAGGAGTGATGAGGGCTTTGAGGTAAGAGGGCGCTCAACACTAATCAGTGTTTTGAATCTGATGCATGCAGCTACCAGAAGCCAGTGGAGGGATCGCAGCAGCGGGGTGGTATGCGAGAACATGACTACATCAACATTGACTACATCAACCAATCACAAACTAAGACATACACAAGGCAGGAGAACACGAGGGCAAGACACAAGAAACAGGTTACAAAATAAAAGACATGAAATCCAGAACAAAAGACAACACACAAAACCTATGTTACACAAACACCGGATAGTGTTATTATGAATAATGGCCTTTGTCTTCTAAGACTTCATGGAGTTGGTATCTTCTCTTTGAATGTCCGAAATCTTCGTGAAGCTTGAGCTGGTACATCTTTTGATGTCTCAGGATCCTCACAGGCTTGGCTTCTTCTCATTGAAGGTCTGAAATCTCTGGATGCCTCTGGATGAATAGATACAGAGAATAAAATGGAGATGAAGACAGCAACTCAATTTATATATTATATTATATTATTTATTTATTTCTATTTAGCCTATGATTAAATGATGTACACGTTTCTGTGCATTGTTCATTTGTGATGTTCTTGTTTTAGCCTTGAGCGTTATCACTACGGTCTCGAGTGTGCACATACACCTCAGTATAAAACTTGACTGTTTTTAACTTATGTTTAGATTACGTAATTCCCAGTAATACATAATAAACAAAAGATGGTTTTGACCATCTAGAAAGATTTAACGATTTCGTCTTGACAAAGAGAAGCTGAAACTGAGGCAAATGGCATGAGACATGTGACATTCTGGGGCTGATGGGTAATACAATGGGTAATGTGTTACCCTGACATCAGTGTAAAGGATTTTGTGTTGCTCTGTTTTTTAGTCTTAATAACTTCACAAATGCGACACAGATGAGAGAATGACCGCTTATAGCGCTTAAGTTTAACAATATATGTGCAAATAAAATAAAAAAAAGTGCAATATGTTGTTTTGTATTGCATTTATTAAAAATTTATTTTTTCTTGTTTACAGGATTTAATACCTTCAGGAATGTTATTACTGGAAAATAATCCTTTTTGGGGTCATGTTAGCGTTTAGTTTCGCCGTGTGTTTTATTCCTTACTCGTACATCCACTAAAAATAAATTGTTAATCTGTTTTTTTCATGCAAGAATCTTTAATAAATAAGTAAAAAGTTTAAACATAATTACAAGGCTAGAGGAATATGAATAGTATGAATAGTGGCGGTTGGATGAAAGAATATTCCTCATCGTTTGGAGGACAAGGAAAATTATTTCAGGCCTCCGTCACTTCAAAACACCAATACATTTACATTTTGTTTAAATCTGACCATGAAAAACTTTATTAAATTTTATTCTTCTGATACTAACAGGGCAGGACAGATGGAGAGATTCTTGTTTACGTTCTGGTGCTTGGCCAAATATCGATTAAACTTTATTCTACACATTTTGCACAAAAAAAAAAAAAAAAAAAAAAAGCCTTGGCAAATTGAACAAATTTAACCATCTGGATTTTTTTGGATTGCACATTTAGATCGTTTTTATGAACCTGAAATGAAAATATCTTCGAAATGGATCTGTTTTGCCTGCATCGTGTAAAAATAACGAGCACTAAATGGTAGGATGCCAAAACAACAGCAGTGTTGCAGATTAAACAGAAAGGATAAAGATTAACGGTTGAAATCGGAGTGAAAGGCACAGTTAGGAGGGCATGTATGCTTTCATTCACGTGAAGTGAAATCCAATGAAATGGCTTTCACTCATTCTAATTCCTACAAATGTTACGTGACGGATCTTTGGCACCCTGGACTGAGAGCCGGAGATTAATCAACAGAAGCTGGGGTTGGATTTTTACATCACGGTTGCCAGGTTTTTCGTTTTCTTTTGGTTGATCGTATCACTAATCAAAAAGCTTGGACTGCATTCGAGTTGCCAGTTCTGAACATTTCCCACTAAATTTCCTGCTGGATGTTGAATATTTTTGCATTAGCAGTTGCATACATTTGGTTAATTATATTAATGTTTTGCAAGTCAAAGAGATAAATTGGAGAATTTTTTAAGTAAGCAACAAAAACGTGGTCAGTTATTATTATTATTATTATTATTATTATTATTATTATTATTATTATTATTATTATTATTATTATTATTATGCATACTGTATGTGAGCTGAGGTTAATTAAAATACAGTAAATTAACCTGAGAAATAATGTAATGTATGTTTAGTATAAACATTCTGTATAAAAGAGTGTGCTAATAAATATGTAAAAATGTTTTTTTTTTGTGGAACTGGTGCTTTCGTTATTGTAACTGAGAACTGAGTTTTTAGAAGAAAAACAACTACTTCGATCTGATCTTATTATAAAATAGGGTTGAAGAGAAAAGGGTTTTGTGAGTGATAATTATATTATAAGAATTCTTTTTTCGAGGGGGGCATGGTGGCTTAGTGGTTAGCACGTTCGCCTCACACCTCCAGGGGTTCGATTCCCGCCTCCACCTTGTGTGTGTGGAGTTTGCATGTTCTCCCCGTGCCTCGGGGGTACTCAGATACTCCGGTTTCCTCCCCTGGTCCAGGGGGTTTCCTCTGGGTACTCCGGTTTCCTCCCCCGGTCCAAAGACATGCATGGTAGGTTGATTGGCATCTCTGGAAAATTGTCCCTAGTGAGTGCGTGAGTGAATGAGAGTGTGTGTGTGCCCTGCGATGGGTTGGCACTCCGTCCAGGGTGTATTCTGCCTTGATGCCCGATGACGCCTGAGATGCCCGAGCACAGGCTCCCCGTGACCCGAGGTAGTTCGGATAAGCGGTAGAAGATGAATATGAATGAATTCTTTTTTTGGTGAATCGGTTCATTTGAGTCGACTCAGTTGGTGAGATTTTTAATGACAGTTCAGCAAACAATTCCAAACGGTAAAGACAATCTCAAAGTGGTTACACAGGCAACGATCAGTAAAGAGGACATCGAAGATACAGCAAGGCACAAAAAACAGCGGTCAAGACAGATAAGCATGAACGTAAACAAAAGGCTTGGGAGCATCAGGACACAGAGGAAGCAGAGCGAATACTATGCGATGTGCTAGTGACTGAAAGGTTTATGAAGGTGAACTATGTGTGTGTGTGTGTGTGTGTGTGTGTGTGTGTGTGCGTGCGTGTGTGTAATTGAGAATCAAGGTGGAAGTGCAGGTGCATTGTGGGAAGTGGAATCATGCTTGTAGGCCACGATTCTCGATGGGAAATTGATTTGAAGGTCCAAAGGTCCTGGATAGACTTGACAATATTATAAAGAAATGATTGTCCTTTCAGCTGAAATTCTTCCATACAATCGGACATGGACATCGTTTTGAAGGAGCTTTACAGAAGAACAATTTTAAAGTTTAAAATTATATTACTATTTATCACTAACATTTATCCCTACTGAGCGTGCCTGAGGCGACGGTGGCAAGGTAAAGCTCCCTGAGACTATATGAGGAAGAAATAACGAGTGAAATCTTCTTCTTAATGTTAGAGATTTGAAGAGCTAGTGGATACTGGTGCAGAGTTGGAAAGTGGAAAGTGGAAAAAACAACAACGAAAACGTGTAACACAAATGTATGACTACGGAAAATAAACAAATTTCATGTTTTGTATTATTTACAAGATCATCAGGAGTATAATATGTAAACGATACATTTTACAGTGGCTTCACGAATTCATGTTTATTCATTCATCTTCTACCGCTTATCCGAACTACCTCGGGGTCACGGGGAGCCTGTGCCTATCTCAGGCGTCATCGGGCATCAAGGCAGGATACACCCTGGACGGAGTGCCAACCCATCACAGGGCACACACACACACACACACACACACTCTCATTCAATCACACACACACACACTACGGACAATTTTCCAGAGATGCCAATCAACCTACCATGCATGTCTTTGGACCGGGGGAGGAAACCGGAGTACCCGGAGGAAACCCCCGAGACACGGGGAGAACATGCAAACTCCACACACACAAGGAGGAGGCGGGAATCGAACCCCCAACCCTGGAGGTGTGAGGCGAACGTGCTAACCACTAAGCCACCGTGCCACCGGCTTCATGAATTGATTAAAATAAATAAATAAATAAAAGCAGTCGTAATTACGACTTACCAACTCGTAAAAACAAACTTCCCAGGAGAACTTGAACGTAGAGGTGTTGATTGGGTGCTAACGAGGCAGGTGACCAGGTCATTTGACATGCAGGGACTTATGGGTAATGCTGTCCGTTGGATAACCTTGAAACTTATGAACAAATCAAACAAACGACTTTGTATTATCTTTTTTTAAAAATGCCATTTATTGGCGAAAATGTTCATCATGTAAACTGTTTTTTTTTTTTTTTTTCCCCAGAATCTAACAAGTATCTAAAACTCCTGTATTAGTAACTCATTTCAGTTCCTTTTACAAGCTTGCTGCTGTCTTTGAGTCTTACTCGGTACCTCATGTTCTTTTTAATAGAATTCACCGTAGTAAGTGGCTCTCTAATAATTGTATCCAGATCGATTCAGCTCATTTCCATGTTGTTTACGAGTTGACTCAGGTGCGTTTGAAAGGAAGGAAAGGCAACCGAAACACTCTACTGCAGCTGTACAGAATATCTGGGAAAGAACCTGGTTTAAATTAAGCCTTGTATAAATGGAGGGCTAATTGAGGGCCAGCTCGGTTTGATCATTTTCCCGGCTCTTACACACCTGGTAATGAACTGATAAGTTGAATCAGCTGTGCTAGAGCAGGGAAAGCATTAAAGTCTGCCGGAATCCAGACACCCGGACGCAGATGGGGTTCGTCTGGGTTGAGTCGTTACTATTCTAACTCGTCTAAACTAATCTATAAATCTAATCCAGAGCTTAACAATGAGACTGTTAGGGTTGAGGAATGCATTCTGCTGTATCAGGAGGTTGTATCGAGGGCGTCGTAAGAATGATGGAAGGCAAACTACTACTAAAACATATTGAGAAACCGAGCGCCGAGCGCAGTGAACAGAAAAACTGCTAAAAATGCGCTTCCGTCATCTGTCCTTTTGTATAATTTGTATTTTGATTGGAAAACGCGTGTTTAGTCTATCTAGGACTTTCCAACAACCATTTTAGAGGCACTGTGTAAATAGTCCACCTCCTTCACACTCATTAGAATGAGACTGTTTTTCACATGAGCATTCTCAATCCCAGCAAAAATATCAGGCCATGTTATTCGCTCTCTCTCTCTCTCTCTCTCTCCCTCTCTCTCTCTCTCTCTCTCTCTCTCCCTCACACTCTCTCTCTCTCTCTCTGTCTCTCTCTCTCCCTCTCTCTCTCTCTCTCTCTCTCTCTCTCTCTCTCTGTCTCTCTCTCTCTCTCTCTCCCTCTCTCTCTCTCTCTCTCTCCCTCTCGCTCTCTCTTTTAAATGTATAATATATAGACATATAGTTAAAAACTGTTAAAAATAAATACGACTCTTCCTCAGTACCTTATGTTCTTGTTAACAGCACTGGCCATAGGATGTGTCTCTGTAACATTTGTATCCCGATCGATTCATCATTTTTGTGCTTGTTCGCTGCATTTCTTAGTTCAAGTTCGCTGGACTCCGACCTGCAAATACCTAATGGAACTAATAGATTTAACGGCGTGACCTCTGAGGAAAAGCCGTGATGGAGGAAGTGAAGATTGTATCATACGTGGTCTTGTTTCATAGAGCACAGATTAAAAAGAATATAAAATCAACATAAGGAGAATGAGAAGCTGTCTGGTTTACAGCATCACTGCATGAGTTTATGGTAAATGTTTAGTTTAGGTCCATCAACACAGACACATTAGAGCTTAATCCCAGGTTATCGTCGTTATAATCCCTGATTTTAACACCAGGTACAGGAACGTTTCACACGTCTAATTAATAAGCACAGCTATTTACCCGGGGTTATGAAGATCGGCACTTCTACAGCGTTAACTCTACATTGCGGTGTTAAACGATGTGGTGTCTGAATGTAAGTTGCTTAGCAACAGACACACAATCAGACACATCGCTTCAGCCGAATATCAGATGAAAACCAGGACGTAGCAAGACTTACTAAAAACAGCTCGTAGATAGAGTCAGGAGTCAAAAAACTGAACATCACGGAAGCGCACATCATAGCGAGGGGGAAAGCCGTGACGCTGAAAACTTCACGGGATTTACATATCGACGAACCGCCAGTAAACTACACAACAAACTTATTACAAAGCCGTGAGAGATCACAATACCTGCTCGGGTACAGAACTGCAGACCTCGAGGATCTTTCTCACGGAGGTGAAAGTGTGAGACGAGCCGTTAGTTAAAGCGGTCGAGCGGTGTGTTTATCCAATCATGGTGTGAATATGCAAATGAGAAGTAGGTTAAGGTTTAGATTAAGGTTTCCTCGTGTAAAGTTTGAGCAGGTTACAATCACATGTGTAAAGCTGTATTAGTTGGGTTAACATTGAGGTAGCAAAAATTGCAAATGCATAAATTTTAGTTGTTGCTAACAAGGATAAACAAGACTTTTCTAGTTCCCAATTTAAATAACCACTGGTTGAATATCCTATACTGGGTACAGTACACCCCCTCCCCCATGTTCTGGTCATGTCTTTCGATTATTAACCGTTTGGTCTAATGTATTTGACACACTGGGAAAAGCTCTTAAGGTTGTCCTCTATCCCAACCCTCTATCTAACGTACACTAGATTCTCTATCCCCGTCACTCCAGTGGGTGCTTTTTCTAATATATTCTCCAGGTGGAATATTCTCCTTAAATGCCGCCGTACCACATCCCGTACTCACAATAAACGGCTACAAGATATATTATTCTACATCAATTTGGAGAAATTAAGGTTTATTCTTCAAGGTTCTCTTAAAACCTTCAACAACAGCTGGGATCCTTCTTGTATTTTATGAAAGTCCTGCTCTGTCCCTATGATTCAGGCTCAGATATTATTTATGTAATTCAGACTATTATACAATGAGAGAATATTGTGCATCCCTGATTTTTTTTCTTTCTTCTCCTTAGGTGGGGACGGTAAAGATTTGGGGTTTGATATATCAATAGCAAGGACATTTGGTTACCTTTAGTTTAGCTTTATATCTTTTATAAAAACATTTTTCCATTGGTGTCAGTTTGTCCCTGATAGTTAGGAAACATCTATGCTCGATGAATAAACGTAACTCTTTCTGCTGATGTGATGTCTCTTTACAGCCCGTCTAGGCTGTTCGGGGAGAACCGCAGGGTGCAGTTGATCTTTAAAGAGCGAACTCTTTCTCAGGCGTGACAGCCATGATGAGGCTTCATTAGCGCGCTCACCTCAATCAGGCCTGATTCTCGTCCTAATGCTGACTTTACTGTTTACACGTCCCTCTGTGGAGCAATACGCTCCGTTTTCTAGGCTGGTCATTATGGACTGAGAGTTTATGGGAACAGAAGATAACAAGGGCACAATCTGATCCCCTGGGGAAAGGGGAAAAAGCGACGTGTTGTGACCAGCCTGTAAATTATCCTCGATGTCTTCGAAAGAAGTAAAGGCACTTAGCGGAGCAGAGGAATGGAAAGAAGAGTGAAAAGCGCATGTTAAAGGTAAAAACAGGAATATTCGTGTCGTTCTGACGCTTCCTGTACTTTGTGTCCGGATTACTGAGCGCGAGGACGGAGCGTGAAAAGCTTGGCGTGATAATACAGACACATTAATCACACACAGAGGTGTGTTTGTTTATCTGAATTGAAAATGACAAATGTAATTAGCTTTAGTGAAATGTCAAGCGTTGCACTCTAGCCATCTTCTGAGCACTTAATTCCGACACACAGTCCTCCTGCGGAAAAAAAAAAATAAGGTGACCGCGTAATTGTTGGGAGGTGCAATTTCGAAGGGCACCTTGTGGCGCGCTGAATAAATCACCAGGGTGGAAGTGTCCGACCGGGAAGGGCGCCAGCGCTCAGGCTCTGTCTACCTGCGCTGTAAAATGCTTTGCCACGTGCACCTTTCCTCTAATGTCCTGCTGCTCCTTCAGCTCTTTCCCCTCACCGTAATTACACAGGCTCGCTTTTAACCCAGAGTTTATGTTCAGAATGTCAAACAGCTTGGTACACACTCAGTTATGTGTGCCTTACACACTTTTAGGCTCTGTTTAAAAACAGTCAGTGCAGCTGGGATGGTCGAGGTGGAAAAGTATTCCAATTCTTTACTTAAGGATTCAGCTAAATGATGCTCCAGTAAAAGTTGAAGTATAACCCTAGTAAAGTTAGGAGGATTTCACACTGGAAGTTAGGAGATTGTTTGAGTTCAGTTGCTCTGGAACTGTTCACTATTATACACAATTTATGTTCTGAGGAAGTAAAGTAACCCGCGTGTGGGTTTAATCCGATGACATCATCATTAGTTGACACAACAGACATGTAGCAGGATCGTTGGATCGTGTGGCACAGGAACGTTGTGGAAGACTTGAAGAGACGACAAGGAGCATTGATGCACTTTGTAATACCAAAATAAAAAAAAGATGGTGAGGTGATATGGTTGTGTTTCCGTGCACCTTTGTGATGATGTAAGATGAATGCAAACGCACCAGTGTTCGATAGAATCAAGCGAGTCTAAAACCAGAGCGACGCTGCAGGAGGCGTGTAGAAAGAAACCACCATGGAGAAGACAAGTAAAAACAAGAAATATTCCCAGCGGAAACGGACGCACACCGATTTTAGATCCTGAATGTAAATCCGTGCTGCTTTTACCAAGGAAACCCTTAGCTAAGGTGAATTCATACCATCTCTTTAATCGTACCTGGCTGACGATGCAAACTAGCCGGATGTTAAAGGCAAGCTTCACAATACAAATACGATCAGAAAGAATACAGCGATAGGTTTTAGTGATCGTTATTGTTCTTGTGTTTTAGAATTTAGCTGCAATCCCTGAAGCTGTCTGATCACATCACAAGCAAGTGATTATGTTGAAAAATGTCGGGAGGAGATCACAATGCAGCGAGTAAAGGTTCAGTATCGGGTGAATGAACCACTCGAGAGAAGCAGAGATGCTTCTACTGAGCTAAAGCACTGGAGCAAAATGTACTTCATCACTTCTCTCCTCTAGTCAATAGTGTTAGGGTCATGTATAAATGTTTAATAAAGAAAGCATTTCATTTGTTTTTAAAGGATAAACACTGCAGTGGGAGTAAATCCTGGTGCGGGATTAAGTGTTGTAGTTAAATAAACTGAAACTGCTGTATCGTCTGTATCGAATTAGTCAAAGAACTAACTTTTTATTCTGATTTATCTTTCTAGTAGACATCAGTACTAGTTAGTGAGGGTTAACTGAGTTTCCAAACTTCAACTTTCATCTTCTAGAAGAAGAAGAAGCTGAAACGATAAATAAAATTAGCATAAAATAGGAAAAACAGGGGAACAAACAAATAAATAAATAAATACATACATACATACATACATACATACATACATACATACATACATACATACATACATACATAAACAAATAAATAAATTGTATAGAATACGTAAAATAATGCAATAATATAAATAAATAATTCAAATACCTATTAGATTGTCAACAGAATTCATCATCATCATCATCATCATCATCATCATCATCATCATCACAATAAGAAAGTAGAAAATAAAGAAAATTTCAAGATTTGAATTGTTTTTTTTTTTCAAAACAGAAAATCCTTTGCATTCAGATGGTAAAAAAAGGATAGATAGATAGATAGATAGATAGATAGATAGATAGATAGATAGATAGATAGATAGATAGATAGATAGATAGAACAGGGAATGGTTGCTTATAACAAAATACAATTAAATTCATTCCTCAAAACAGAAAATCGAGAAAAGTTTGTAAAAAAAAAAAAAAAAAATGCAAAAGAAATTTCCAGAATTCTAAAACTAATACTAAAAATAAGCTTAAAATATAAAACTATTAAATTCTATAATGCAATAGGAAGAAATTAATCTGGATATTAATAGGGATTTAGTATAAAATAAAAGTAATAAGGAATTGGGAAGATCAGGGGATTGTAGCTCAGGGAAAAATAAAACAAAAAACTTCATCATCATCTTCATGATCATTATATCCTTCATCCGTTTGATCCCCCAGGGAGCAAGCCAACGTGTCCTGACCAGAGAGTTATATTTCCGGATGGGGAACTTGGCCGAAGCACAAATGTCTATCTAATCCCCTGCAGATGAAATGAAAACACCGGGAATGAACATGTCCTCTGCTTTTGATAACAGCGCTCATATCCTCAGCCTTGGCTTTTATACCTTCACCACGCTCCTCTGTCTTTGTCTCGCTCTCGAAGTAAAACAGACCTTAATATATACTAAACAAACTGGGAGCGAGCCACCAAAACCCCACCATCTGATAAGCGACACCTCCGTCCATTACTAACTGTTTATGAAATGGAAGGTGATAGCAGTGTAATTTGGATTATGCCCTGGAATATTGCCCTGAGTGGGTGGACTGGATTGGATTACAGATACGGACCATTGCTCTATTATTCACGAAGACGGGAAGCTGGTCTCGAACACGGCCACGTTACATTCCTCACAAGATAAACTGCGGGAATCGTACCGTCTGATTCCTCGGCTCAGGCCTGCTAGTGCTTTCTCACATGCTGTGAGCACATAAGCACATTTCTCACATTAAAACATCACAGCAACTTTCGGAAAGCTTCCTTCTTCTCTACACCTTATCTCTCGCTTTATAGATACATGCGTTTACCATATATGGAGTGAGCACTTTCTTTCTTTGTTTCTTTGTTTCTTTCTTTCTTTAATTTTGTTTTTCAGACATAAATCTGGCTCCATTCATTTCTTTCTTTCTTTCTTTCTTTCTTTCTTTCTTTCTTTCTTTCTTTCTTTCTTTCTCTCTCTCTCTCTTTTTCTCTATTATTTATTTATTTGTTTCACATATTTGTCATGTTAAAACATCACTGGAATTTCCAGAAGCTTCCTGAACATCTCTCCGTGTGTATCATGTCTTACTGAGGACTTGGTGTTATTTTCACCAAACATGGTGCGGATCTTGAAGCGTCCCTCTGGGATCTCAGGGCTCCGAGCCAAAGCGAAAGAACTTTTAATCATTCTATTATTTTTGAACCTCGAGTCTGGCAGCAATTATCTAAGGCTTACATGTTCATAATTCATCAAAATCATGTAGGTGGACAAGCAGGCAAAAATAAATAAATAAATAAATAAATAAATAAATAAGACAAGGATTTTTTTTTTGCCTTGAGCTGGAATAGAAAGCAGAAAAGATAATACAGATAAATTCTGGCATGCTTTATTTTGCTGGATTATTAAGTTTGAGCGTTATTACATAATGAGACGTAATGACTTGGCAGTAATTAACGGAACAGAAAATAATTACAAGCGTGCACAGTGAGATATCTGTGAGGACCCTTACAGTTTTATCTGTAAAACAGGATGAGCAGGTAAAACTCAGCAGGAAGAGCATATGTTACAGTGGAACAACAGTTGGTACGATCCTGCGTGTGTGGGGGTGTTGCTTGGGGGTGGGGTGGCGGTCGGGGCGTTGTTGTTGGTGGTGGGTTGTGATTTTATGTGTATTGATTCGATTTCTAAAATGAGTAAGAAAATCCACAATCTCTTTCTTTATTTCTTTCTTTCATTTCTTTTTCTTTCGACCAGCTAGCATATATTTGTCCCTTCTCCTTTCATGTGACTGCTGTAGGTAGGGTGTAGTTTTGGTGAAGGCTTTAGTGGAAGAAGCAGTTTGTGGGGGATGATGTAGGCTCTCTTCAGTCAACAGAAAAAGCATCTGTCACCAACCATAGGGTAAGCCACAGTGACACCACTGACCAGGAGAGAGAATGTCAACCTGATGCAAGTGCCCTGCGTGCTCTCTTTTCCTTCCTTGGTCTCAAGGGTACCCTCACTGCACCCTCCAAGAATCTTTGGGTCCGGGAAGGTCTGCTGGAGCTGGGGAGACCCAGGGCAATTCTGGTGGCAGATCCCTCAGATGTATGTGAAGAAGGAGCGGATGCTCTGGATCTCCACTGCCTACTGACCTACAAATATCAGCAATCAAATATGCTGCATACCAGAAAATATCCAAGGGGGTATTTAAGGCAAAGCACTGGATTCATGTTGGAGGTGAGGGTGAGATGTACAGTACTTACAGGGATGTGCTCAGGGTTTAAACAATTAGCTGGTGAACGGACGTATGGTTTGAAAGACCTCCAGTGGTATCCGGTGACAGCAACAGGGACCTGTGTGGTTCGATTGATACCTCCTGCATTAATGTTGCCCCTGTCGGATTCCCCCCATTTCCCTTTCAGTTTTGTGATGACACACTAAGGCATGTCTTAAGCCAGGTCATGTCATAGGCATGTCATAAGCAGGCATACAGTGTGGTCAGTCACCTTGGCCTGTCCCCACATTATCATTAATCAGGATACTTACTACAGAGTGAGCAGGGCCACTCAGAGCTGTGAATCAGTAACTGGGTTGTTGCTACCAAAGTCCTTTATACCCCAAAACAACAATAATCAAGACACCTTTTGAACACATTGGAATGGATCTCATCAAGTCATTAAATGAAACTGGGGCATAAAAGCTTTTATTATCACCACATACGCATTTTATTCATTCACTCATTTTCTACCGCTTATCCGAACTACCTCGGGTCAGGGGGAGCCTGTGCCTATCTCAGGCGTCATCGGGCATCAAGGCAGGATACACCCTGGATGGAGTGCCAACCCATCACAGGGCACACACACACACTCTCATTCACTCACACAATCACACACTAGGGACAATTTTCCAGAGATGCCAATCAACCTACCATGCATGTCTTTGGACCGGGGAGGAAACCGGAGTACCCGCAGGAAACCCCCAAGGCACGGGGAGAACATGCAAACTCCACACACACAAGGTGGAGGCGGGAATCGAACCCCCAACCCTGGAGGTGTGAGGCGAACGTGCTAACCACTAAGAGACCGTGCCCACACATACACATTTTAGCACAGTGGAATTCTTTTCTTCACATATACCAACTGAGAAGGTTGGGGTTAGAGCACAGGGGCAGCTATGATACAGTACCCCTGGAGCAGGGAGGGTTAAGGGCCTTCCTTGCTCAGTTGCTTGATCAGAATGAACAATCTTATCCCCACCGACTCTTTCTGGATAGGATTGGACACCCCTGCAGTACCGTGACGCAGTGTCCTTACAGAAAATCTCAGCAAAGCACATGGCAAAGGCATTGTTTCAAATAATATGTCTGCATATGCTCACCAAAGCTCCAATATTTTCAAGCAGAGTTGATAGTCATATGATTTACAGCGTTGGCATTTATTTTCATAAAAAAGCCGGATCAGGTGGAGTTTGGAGTGGATCGCTTCGAGTAAAAGATCTTGTTGTGTCAATACCTCTTGTAGTGTGCAAACACCTACAGCAACAAACGACTGATCACAAATGAATAAAACCGTGTAGCGTTAAAGGGTCAGTGGTTCAGCGATTGTGAAAGTTGCGTAGTATGCAATCCATTACGCAAAATTGCCCCTAGGTGCTAATGAGAGTCATTTAGAGTGTATTCCTGCCTCACACCCAATGTTCTGGATCCATGACTCGGAAAAATAAACGAATCATTCATTCATTCATTCATTCATCTTCTACCGCTTATCCGAACTACCTCGGGTCACGGGGAGCCTGTGCCTATCTCAGGTGTCATCGGGCATTGAGGTAGGATACACCCTGGACGGAGTGCCAACCCATCGCAGGGCACACACACACACACACACACTCATTCACTCACACACTACGGACAATTTTCCAGAGATGCCAATCAACCTACCATGCATGTCTTTGGACCGGGGGAGGAAACCGGAATACCCGGAGGAAACCCCCGAGGCACGGGGAGAACATGCAAACTCCGCACACACAAGGCGGAGGCGGGAATCGAACCCCGACCCTGGAGGAGTGAGGCGAACGTGCTAACCATTATACCCCTTATAAACGAATCATCTAAACAAAAATTAAAAAAAAAAAGATTAGAAAAATGTACAAATGACAAGAGGTTGATATTACATTTCACACGTGAGGTTCGTGTGATGTTTATGTAAGGGCAGAACAGCTCGGCTAAATTCTTACATTAAGAGGACATTCCTGTTTAATTTCAGTCAACACACCACACATTCCCACGACAAAAAGGCAAAACGTAATCTTTTAACAAGAATGCAAATGTAA
>NC_083466.1:24804087-24816587 GCF_030014155.1 Tachysurus vachellii | reverse complement strand
AGTGTGTGTGTTTGAGTGTGAATGTGTGTGTGTGTGTGTGTTTTGGTATAGCTTTAAGCTGAAAAGCTTGATTTTCTCTGCAGGTGAGTGTCCTGTAAGAAGTAATAAAACAGCATTTTGCCTGAGCGACTGTGAAATAGATTTCTGCAGAATTTGAGAAACTTCTCCATCTCTCCTGTTGACCACTGTGTGGAAATTGTCCTCCCTACGAAATAAACGAGCAACGTTATTAATGGTGGAAGTCTACAGTGTCAAAGTAACAGCTTTAAAATTTCCAGAACCTGTAATTCAGGAACACGGAGCGTATACAAGCTCGAGAAATGATAATATGTTGAGCTGTTTTCACTATTAGTGGCGCAGCAGAATTTCTCTTAAATCATCCTTGACAGCAGAATTTCTCCAAAGAGCTACAAACTCGAATAAAAGAATGGAAATCCACGTGAAGGAACAGAGAAAAGGAAATTACGGAAGTTATCTTATGAGACGTCTCGCTTTGTCGCTGGAGACAAAAAAAAACTTCTATCCCTCATGAGAGGCAGCTGCTCTGCCGTTTAAAACGAGGTCCAAAACTTTTTTCCTAAACGAGCCTCTTTGAGAAAAAACTAGAGAGAGAGAGATAGAGGGAGAGAGAGAGAGAGAGAGAGAGAGAGAGAGAGAGAGAGAGATGCTATTTGGGCTTTTGAAATAAATGTCACGCCGACATTTTGGGTATTCTGCCGAGGTGCTGACTGCTTTCTCAAAATGGCGCCGTGATAAAAAAAAAAACGCAAGAAAAAAAAACATTGTATGGCTTCATGTCACTGTCCGAGGATCTGCATGAAGCAAAATATTGTTGCGTTTTTTGTTTTTTTTTTTAAATGTTTTTTCTCCGCATTGTTAAGCGAGAACATCTCCCGAAGAGACGTGACAGAGAGCTTGACACTAATGTCAGTCAATTGGAGGTTTAGTTTTGACACCCTCGGCGCGGTTGTTCTGTTTAGCATCTCGGTTACATCTAGTCACTTCTCATTTTTTCACGCTGTCTCACAGCAACTGTGGCGCTGTTGTGTTGTGTTGTGTAGTGTTGTGTTGTGTCATGTTTTTGGAGCGAGTGTCACGCTAAACGGGCTGCTGTCGTAATTTACGCTATTGACAGCTATATTTACATACGGCCGAGTATTCCGTGTGTTTATGTAAAAACAAGTGAAAAATAAATAAAACCTCGACGCGGAGGCTGATGAGCGAGAGGTGACAGATAGATTATGTCTCTGCAAACTTACAGTGGAACATCGCATTGGCACGAGGGCGCAGGCGAATTACACAGCAGTAGGAGCAGCAGCGAGTGACAGGAACAAGACGTGGAGGGACGCCTGTGATTCGGGTCCAGCCCCCCGTACAAGACAGGATCAGTGTCAGGAAGAATTTGACTCACAATTATTGTGTTTTGGTCACCGTCTCCATGGCCCGCGGGCTTCTCCTCGGCCTGACGTACGGAGCCATCTCATTGTGTATATGCAAATGTTTTTCGGAGGCTAAAACTCGAACTTGGCACCCAAAATTCGCAAGAAGCTAGGAGCAGGAATCGCAGAGGCTCGTTAGCATCCCATTAGATTTTTTTTTTTTTTTTTTACAAGTTACATATCCAGGATACGCATCTGATCGATAAGTCCGAAAAAAAAAAACCCAACTTATTTTAATCAGCGTTGGCCGCATCTTTTCTTTATGCAGTCTCACATGCATCTTCGAAAGTGTGTTTCAACCCACAATCTATAACGGTGTTATAGTAAGTCCTTTTTTTTCCAGGTTAGAAACTTGATCCCATTCATATTAACACAGTTTTAGCTTTGTAATGGGTTCTGGAGTGGAAAAAATAAATAAATAAAAAATAAAACAGAACTTTTTCACTCAGAGTTATTCAGCAGACTTTTAAATTATGTTTTATTACAGTTTAATTACAATTACTGCCACAGAGCGAATTAAATGATACAGAACTGAAGAACAGCACTTAAATAAGGGTCATTGTGGAACTCTGAGATCCAAACATCATACAAAATAAACGTGTTAATTAAGCCAATGCACTTGAAGGGTAAATATATTAACGTTAAACCTACAGACTCTCTAGATTAGATCCATTCGATTGAACCAATAATAACGCTGTTCATTTCACTTATATATTGTTAACTATATTTATAATTATATTGATCTATATATTTTTAGATTTCACTGTTGCTTGGTTTGATTTTTAATGGGGTATTTTAGATAAGGAAATTGTTTCCTGTGTAAAAACTAAAATAAAATAAGGACATAATATAAGGGAGTTCTTGGTGCACAGTGCTGGTAGATCAGAGGGAGCGAGGTGCAGTGTGAGGAGTGATAAGAGCTTCGAGGTAAGAGGAGCTGGGCGATTTTTGGTTTTGAAGGTGAGCATCAGTGTTTTCAATCTGATGTGTGTAGCTACGACAAGCCAGTGTCGAGAGAAGAGCAGTGGGGTGGAGTGTGAGAACTTTGGCAGGTTGAAAACAAGTCACACAGCTGCATTTTAGATCATTTGCAGAGGATAAATTGTGTTCATAGATACTGTAGATCTGCCAGCAGTGAAGTGCAGTTGTCCAGTCTCCAAATGACAAGAACTGAACATGTACCTGAGCAGCCTGTGGTGAAATAAAAAATGTCAGAATCCTTTTAATGTTTTACAGAAGAAACTGACAACCCAAGACAAAAATACAGTAGAAACACCTTGATACAGCAGAGAAGAAGGACAGAAGGTGGGTTAAGCAGAGTTAGATTGAATTCAAAAGCAAAACTTAAATCACAACCTGAATCTTTTAAGGTTAATGAGTTTACTCTCGGGGGGCACGGTGGCTTAGTGGTTAGCACGTTCGCCTCACACGTCCAGGGTTGGGGGTTCGATTCCCGCCTCCACCTTGTGTGTGTAGAGTTTGCATGTTCTCCCCGTGCCTCGGGGGTTTCCTCCGGGTACTCCGGTTTCCTCCCCCGGTCCAAAGACATGCATGGTAGGTTGATTGGCATTTGTCCGTAATGAAAATTGTCCGAAGTGTGTGTGTGTGTCCTGCGATGGGTTGGCACTCCGTCCAGGGTGTGTCCTGCCTTGATGCCCGATGACGCCTGAGGCACAGGCTCCCCGTGACCCGAGGTAGCTCGGATAAGCTGTAGAAGATGAGTGAGAGTGAGTGAGTTTACTCTCTCTGTGTTAATGAGCATACTGAACTCCTTTTAGTCTGTGATGATTCTGATGGTCCACCTCAGGTCCTAGGTTGATGATCATTCATGCACCCTATCATCACAATATAGATACAGCTCAAGAGTTTAGTTAATGTTCACATCAAACTTCGGGTAGTCTAAGAAGCCGAGATGGTCAGAAAATCTCCAGAGATTATTCACAGAAGAGGCTTTAAAGATTAAAGTTCCCAGCAGGAAGGGAACTGTTTTGGATCAGGTTTGATTCCCAGACAGGGGACTGAGAGGGACTCTTAACTTTGGTAGGATTGCATCAGTAATTCTGCTTAAATCCTGAGTCAAATCACATGTATCAGATCGGATGGTCTGTTGTGGTGAACCCGAACAGGGAGGAGACAAAGGACAACAAGAATAGTCTGTAGAGTTTAAACAGAGTGGTGCGAGAAACAAAAAACTTCTACTGACTGACCGTTCTCTGTGCAGAAACAATTCATTGATGAGCAAGATCAGATTGATCCGAGGTGTACACAGGAAGAATAAAGTAAGTCAGATAATCACTCTGTACAACCGTGGTGAGCAGAAAAGCATCTTACAACGCACAAGATACAGTAGATGAGCTCCAAAGGTAAAAGAGCATGTCAGAGAACAGGAATCTGACACTGAAGGCAGAAACATTTTATATTCTAAATTGATGCATTCAAAATTTCCATTAATTTTTTTTTTTTATTTAATTAAAATTGTACAATCTTAACCCAGCCAGTTATGTTGAATGACTAAGGACTAAAGAAGGATTATTTTACTCATTTTACAGATCATGTATTTCTTTAAATGTATATCGAATCGCAATCTTCTAAAGATGCTCTGGTTGAATAGCATTCAAATTTTGTACGAATTTTTAAGTCATGGTGCCAAACTCTACCCGTAACATTGCAACAAATTTACAAGCATTTCATAAGACTATGTTGATTTTAGCCCATTACTATTTTACTTCCATTCACTCCCATGGAATTCACTTCCATTAATATTTGTCTTTGCTCAACATCAGATACGTTTTTTTTTCTTTCTTTCTTTTCTCCTGTGCTTGATTTATTCCTCGGTGGACGTGACATTAGACGAGTCAACATTAAGGAGTAATTTTCCAACAGCTAACCTTTTCCAAATAGATCCATTGAAGCTCGCTATCAAGGGCTTAGTGATTAGTCCAAAGAGGCTAGAATCTCAGTGTAATTTGTCAAAGCAACAAGGAGTTTGTTTTAAATCTTGTACATCACAGATTCAGAGAAGTATTTGCACTTCTGAAGAATGGTGATGTTATTTTTATTAGGAACCACTGAGGATAAATCTCCAGCTGCACGATAAAGACGTAAAACTACGACGTGTGTTCAGCCAGTGAGATTTTTTAATTCTATTTCAATGATAAGCATGTTCAACAACAGGAGAGAGTGAGTTCATATTCTGCCTAGCATGTTAGGAAACAAAGCAAGCATTTAACAAATGAACATAACCCCCCTTATGCTAGTGTCTTTGCAGGTTGGCTAACTAACCAGCAAGCTAACTATAGTAACTTGGTAGGTTAGTTGTCAAGGAACAAATCTAACTTTAGAAATTAACAACACTATCTTTATGATATTATCTTTGCTAGCTGGCTAGTTAGGTACGGTAGCTGTTATGTTAGCTCTGAAGCTCCTTCTAATTTTAGCTTCTTTTTTTTTTTTTGGCTGTTATTGTATCTAAATCCTTCTAGCTAGCTAGCCTTATTCTGAGGTAAAACAATTCAAAAGTTAATTGAAACTATATCACCAAACCCTGTGTGTCGTTTCTTGAATCCAGTATCTCATATATGTTTCCTTACACTTCATCTTGCTCTCTTTTTTTAATCCTGTCAATTCTCACGAGGTCGATGTGAGAGGAACTCTTTGGTGTTTCACAAACACTTATCAACTGCTAAGAAGCACCAAAATCTATCCCATGATACGTTTTCCCTCCTCACTAAGCTCCTGGCCCTGAAAGCGGAAGGCTGTGTTACAGCCAAACCCGCTGTTGATCCAACTAAGGCCTGGGAAAATACCCATAATCCTTTGATAGTAATGTAGCCCTTCCATTTACACTGGACCTAATATATGCGGTGATACATTCACAGCTGCACCGGCATGACTTAGTATATAAGTAATGGAAGTCGTACTGTATGTACCAGTCATATACAGATATAAAAGAACGTATTTACATGCTCTGAGTGCGCTCGAGCATCTCTAACAAGCTCAAAGACACAAATCGGTTTTCCTGCGCTCGGACTTTTCTGCCTAATCGACCCTGCAGCCTGGGTGAAGATGAACGGAGATGACTTTAGACATCACAGATATATGGGGGAAATGAAAAAAATGAGAGTTAGGAAATAAACATAAATGGGCAGCATAAATCTCCACGGAAACGACCCTTAGAAATAATCTATAACGAATAAGAAATGGGTTCTTGTTTTGAACAAGGAACATTAAAAAAATTATTTATTACACTCCCCCTATTCAGAAAGTCAGGATTTACAGCCAACTACATTAAATCGTTAGATCGTTTTTGAACGTGAATAATACATGTAGTCAATGTGTCTACTACTGTTCAGTCCAATTTCGTTCAGTTTTATTTGTATAGCACTTTTAACTTTGGATATTGTTACACTAAAGGTTCACAGGAATCAAAAAATTCTGAATAAAAAGGAAAACACTAGGTAGTGCAATTATAAATCTTCATTCATCTTCTACCGCTTATCCGAACTACCTCGGGTCACGGGGAGCCTCAGGCATCTCAGGCGTCATCAGGCATCAAGGCAGGATACACCCTGGACAGAGTGCGAACCCATCGCAGGGCACACACACACACTCTCATTCACTCACGCAATCACACATTACGGACAATTTTCCAGAGATGCCAATCAACCTACCATGCATGTCTTTGGACCGGGGGAGGAAACCGGAGTACCCGGAGGAAACCCCCGAGGCACGGGGAGAACATGCAAACTCCACACACACAAGGTGGAGGCGGGAATCGAACCCCGACCCTGGAGGTGTGAGGCGAACATGCTAACCACTAAGCCACCGTGCCCCCGCAATTATAAATCATTTATCTTATTTAACTGTACAATATACAGTAAAGTGCGATTGTGTATTCAGAAGCTTTCGACTTAGGAGTTCTGAATTTAACTATTCATTTGCATATTGACCATAATTGGTTAAATTATAACAGCTGTTTTATGACACCACAAAGTTAATAAGGAATGAATCATGAATCGGTGTTTATACATTTTTTGATGTATATGTTAATAAGAGAGTAATTAGAGTTGAAGGATGCTTGTGGGATCAGAAATGCACAATGTGCATATACAATCTGAACTTAAAAAATCTGAATTATATAACATTCAATTTCAAAGTGAAATTGTGTAGTTGATGTTCAGCTTAATTTTGTCCCCCTGGCTCAAGTCAAATGTTTTAATAATCAAGTGAAGAAAGATTGAATTCATATTTTCAATGTCACAATCCGCTTAAAAATGTATATCCTAATTTTTACCTTTTTATGAAATATTATCTTTTATATGTTTTTAAATGTATTTAATTTTTAATGATTTTTTTTACCAAATTTTGTAATAACAATGAAGAGAACCTTAAAAAAAATCAGCTCTTCAGATTTGCTGATTTAAAAATCAAAAAAGCAAAGCAGCAACTGATCTGAGCCACCAATCTGGTTTGTTACTGTTTCAGGCAGTGATGCTATGTTTTGAAAATAAAAAAACAGGTTTGTAAATTTTAAATTTGAGTCTCACTGTCACATTTTATCATGCCATAGGATGCTTTAAATATTTCCACACCCAACATAACCTAACTCTGTCATGTGGGCTGTTAGAAATAGTGTTTCATAATAGATAAATGAATAAAATACCTTTCCCTTTAGCGCCCCCAGGTGAACATTCAGCTAACACCCTTAATATTGCTTCTGGGACAGAAAAAAGTAGCTCATGTTGAATATATCTAGGATGACCTTTCATGAAGCGCGTAAAGATGCTGACATGAGAGATACATTTATGTAAAACTGATCTATTTCTAACTCTAACAAAAGAGTCATTGCGGTCAAAATCCTGAACACGTTTCTTCCCAGTGCTGAGAAATCCCTGTTCAGAGGAGACGGCCGTACACCGATCGCCCCTGAACAGACTCGGTGAAAAGTCAGCGGATTAAAAAGCTGTCCTGAGAGCAGGAGAATAATAGAGGAAAGTAGGCCAGCTTGATTAGACCTGTAGTAGAAGCGTCTCCTCCTCTGGAACAAAGACTCGCCCTTTTCCTTTCCATCAACTGCTCTCACACAGAAAAACAGTGCATTCAATTAAATATCAGAAATGTAGAAAATGAAACTCTCAAAGGAGAGAGAAAGGTCCAGCTGAATGAGTGGATTAGCAGAGTGAGGATACAAAAAACATAAAATAAAAACCCACAAAAAGAAAATACAGGTCACTGAAACAATAAAAATACACAATAAAAATAGGCACTTAAAGATTAACAGCACGGATAAAATATTATACATAATCACCACGGATAAAATATTAGACATAAACACCACAAATAAAACACTAGACATAAACACCACAAATAAAACACTAGACATAAACACCACGGATAAAACACTGGACATAAACACCACGGATAAAACACTAGACATAAACACTAGAGATAAAACTGTAGACATAAACACCACAGATAAAACACTAGACATAAACACCACAGATAAAACACTAGACATAAACACCACAGATAAAACACTAGACATAAACACCACAAATAAAACACTAGACATAAACACCACAAATAAAACACTAGACATAAACACCATGGATAAAACACTAGACATAAACACCACGGATAAAACACTAGACATAAACACTAGAGATAAAACTGTAGACATAAACACCACAGATAAAACACTAGACATAAACACCACAGATAAAACACTAGACATAAACACCACAGATAAAACTCTAGACATAAACACCACGGATGAAACATCAGACATAAACACCACGGATGAAACGTCAGACAAACACCAGAGATAAAACTTTAGACATAAACTCCACAGACAAAATATTAGGCATAAACACCACAGATAAATAATTAGACATAAACACCACGAATAAAATATTAGACAAAACACCACAGAAAAAACATCAGACATAAATACCATGGATATAATATTAGACATAAACACCACAGATAAAACATTAGACATAAACACCACAGATAAAATATTAGACATAAACACCACAAATAAACATTAGACATAAACACCACAGATAAAATATTAGACATAAATCCACAGATAAAATATTAGACATAAACACCACAGATAAAATATTAGACATAAATCCACAGATAAAATATTAGACATAAACACCACAAATAAACATTAGACATAAACACCACAGAAAAACTTTAGACATAAACACCAAGAATAAAAAATTAGACATAAACACCATGGACAAAATATTAGACATAAATATCACAGACAAAACTTTAGACATAAACACCACAGATGAAACATCAGACATAAACAACACGGACAAAATATTAAACATAAACATCACAGACAAAGCTTTAGACAAAAACACCACGGATAAAACATTAGACATAAACAGCACCGATCAAACATTAGACATAAACACCACAGATACACAATACAGATATACACCACTGTAAATACACACTACAAACACACACCACTGTAAATACACACTAGAGATACACACTACACTGTAAATACACACTACAGATACACTACACTGTAAATACACACTATAGATACACACTAAAGATACACAATACAGATAAACACTACAGATAAACACTACATTGTAAATACACACTACAGATACACACCACACTGTAAATACACACTACAGATAAACACTACACTGTAAATACACACTACAGATAAACACTACACTGTAAATACACACTACAGATAAACACTACACTGTAAATAAACACTACAGATAAATACTACACTGTAAATACAGACTACAGATAAACTCTACACTGTAAATACACACTATAGATACACACTAAAGATACACAATACAGATAAACACTACACTGTAAATACACACTACAGATACACACTACACTGTAAATACACACTACAGATACACACTACACTGTAAATACACATTACAGATAAACACTACACTGTAAATACACATTACAGATACACACTACACTGTAAATACACACTACAGATAAACACTACAGATAAACACTACACTGTAAATACACACTACAGATACACACCACACTGTAAATACACACTACAGATAAACACTACACTGTAAATACACATTACATATACACACTACACTGTAAATACACACTACAGATAAACACTACACTGTAAATACACACTACAGATAAACACTACACTGTAAATACACACTACAGATAAACACTACACTGTAAATAAACACTACAGATAAACACTACACTGTAAATACACACTACAGATAAACTCTACACTGTAAATACACACTATAGATACACACTAAAGATACACAATACAGATAAACACTACACTGTAAATACACACTACAGATACACACTACACTGTAAATACACACTACAGATACACACTACACTGTAAATACACATTACAGATAAACACTACACTGTAAATACACATTACATATACACACTACACTGTAAATACACACTACAGATAAACACTACACTGTAAATACACATTACATATACACACTACACTGTAAATACACACTACAGATAAACACTACACTGTAAATAAACACTACAGATAAACACTACACTGTAAATACACACTACAGATAAACACTACACTGTAAATACACACTACAGATAAACACTACACTGTAAATACACATTACATATACACACTACACTGTAAATACACACTACAGATAAACACTACACTGTAAATAAACACTACAGATAAACACTACACTGTAAATACACACTACAGATAAACTCTACACTGTAAATACACACTATAGATACACAATACAGATAAACACTACACTGTAAATACACACTACAGATACACACTACACTGTAAATACACACTACAGATACACACTACACTGTAAATACACACTACAGATAAACACTACACTGTAAATAAACACTACATATAAACACTACACTGTAAATACACACTACAGATAAACACTACACTGTAAATACACACTTCAGATAAACACTACACTGTAAATAAACACTACAGATAAACACTACACTGTAAAGACACACTACAGATAAACTCTACACTGTAAATACACACTAAAGATACACAATACAGATACACACTACACTGTAAATACACACTACAGATAAACACTACACTGTAAATACACATTACATATACACACTACACTGTAAATACACACTACAGATAAACACTACACTGTAAATACACATTACAGATAAACACTACACTGTAAATACACATTACAGATAAACACTACACTGTAAATACCCACTACAGATAAACTACTTATACACTTATATTACACTCCACAGGTACACACACACACCTCTGGTACACACAACAGATATTGAGAGCAAACAGCAGATGTGTGAGCTGCTCCTAATTACAATGTTTGTCCACACACCTGAGAACCTGAGAACCGTGTCAAGTCAGTGTGAGTTTTTCCCCACAAACAATGAAACATGTGATCTCAGGTGTTCAGTTTCTGCCGTAAAATTAGACAAAGATGCCCAGGATGTGAACAATCACGTGAATAATTCGATTTGATACACATATTTACAGGATGGGTACAGGGCAGAGGAGATAAACCCTGAAAAAGAAAAAGCAACAAAAACAGAGGAGATTTCTAGTCAGCGGATTTGTTTAAGCGTTGTTCTCCAGCGGTGCTTTTTGTCGACAGCTAATATGATTACGTCAGTATTCATACACATCACATCACTGTGTGTGTTCAGTTTATTTTATCTTGCCATAAATATCATATTAAGATGACTTTATACATATATATATATATATATATATATATATATATATATATATATATATATATATATATATATATATATGAAACAAACAAAAAAAAAGGCCTGCTGAGATTTTCAGTCCCTCAAGTGACTCTAAAATGACGCAGGCTATAAGTTCTTGTCAGCAGAAAAGAAAAAGAGCATGTAGCCTTCACTGGTTTGGCAGTGACACAGGAAACACGTGAGGATGTTAGTTTTTCTGGGATCCAAATGAATGAGTCCTCCGTTCCCAAAGGAGACGTTCGAGTGCTTTTGACATTTCACAGCACGTCCCAGTCTTTCCTCTGGAAGTTTAATTTTACGCATCGTGCAGGCAATATGAACTGGCAGGAAGCCGCGAAAGCCGGTTCACTCACAGGTGGGAAAATGATTTTCCCTCTGCGCCTGTTTTCATGTGCTCATGGACACTTTATTTAATCAGGGCTCACACTGGATTGTTGCTCTCTGGAGGAAAATAGGACTATAAAATTAAAAAATAAATAAATAAAATGAATGGAAAGGTGTCCAGAAGGTGACGTTGAGGTTTCTAAACCCCTGCTTTAATTCTTCCTGCTACTTGTGTAAAGGGCTTGTGTTTCAGGGGCTTGTGTGGCTGAAAATATTCTGACAGTCTAAAAAGAAGAGGACTTAGACAAGAGACATGATCCCTTAGTGAATATTAAATCTTATGTATGAATAAATCCAATTTTTAAATACTTTTTTAAATCTAAATATTAAGTAATAATTGGAAAGGATTACACAGTGTTTTATAATAATAATAATAATAATAATAATAATAATATATGTGTGTGTGTGTGTGTGCAAATACTATGAAAATAATATTTTAAATAAAAATAAATAACAAAAATAACATAACAAAAACAATGAAAAATGATAGAATATAAATAATCAAATATTTCATATAATAAAAAGAAACATTATTATTATTATTATTATTATCATTATTATTATTATATTTATTATTATATACAATAATAATTAGAATGTGTGTCTTTTACATAGAAGTTTTTTCTTGATTTTATTTTGTTCCTTTTTTCCCCCCCAATCGTACCTGATTCTCGAATTGAAACCACAGACCAAAACCTACGAATTAAACAGTAAACCACTTTGGCGTTGTGCTGTTATAGGAAAATATTTAACAATGGAGTGGTGTGATGCATCCTGATGCTAAATGATTTCTTCCTATAACAGGATGTCTTATTAATGTATTGTTCTTACACAACAGCAATTCACCAATAGTTAGTATTTAAGTCATTT